>NC_082343.1:32936208-33237162 GCF_027477595.1 Haemorhous mexicanus
CTGTTTGTCAAAGCAATTAAAAAGAGAGACTCATGACTCAAACCAAACATACCTAGGTAGTAGTTTAGTAACTTCAAGTAACTCAAATAACTTCCCAAGCCATAAAGAAACTGTTTAACTGCTCAGAGAAATGAGAAAGAAAAAAAAAAAAAAAGGAAAAAATTAAAAGAGCTGAAACAAACATTCAACACCACTGATTTTTTCAGAATGGTTCAGGGACAGGTTGGGGAAGGGAAAGGATAGAATATATACCTTTAACTTGTGACACTCTGCCAACAGAACATGACCTGTGGGCTACAAGATTGCACCAAATGCAGGAAAGAGGCCCTGTGCAGGAAAGCAAAGCTGTTTGTATTGCTAGGACCAGGCTGACATGGTTACAATGCCAGAGTTTTAATTCAAAGTCTATATTTTGCAATCCTTGAGAATGGTTCTTTGTGATTTGGATATGTAACTAAATAATAACCAAGTTTTGACAAGAGCAGGCAGAGTCAGACTGGAAAAAACAGGGCAAGAGGGAGGGATGTAATCAATGTTACAACAGCTCTCATACATAAACTGAAGTGCTTTGTGCAATCCTGACCTTAGCAAAAAATAGTACATCAAGTACTTGTATGATAATACCTCGTATTTTGCTTATTTCCCCTTTCTTGTTTCAATTGTTGGGATGAATCTTCATTGGAGATTTCTTGAAAGATGTACTCCTGCTTCCTCTAGGTGTGCCAAGATAGCAAGAAGACTCAAGTGCCTAGGCAGCTAAATGCTACCCTGTACATTTGGATTAAAAGTGCCTCTTATGCCAACAAGAAAGCAGAATCCTAAATATAAACCAACCCTTTTCCATAAGTGGTTGCTTCAATAAATATTGACAACTTTAGAGACAATGTCTGTGCTTATAATTAGAACTGCATTGTCACTTCAGAGAAAGAAACTGTCCCAAATCCCAAGACAGAACTATTCTGAGTTTTCTTGTATAGAAGGGTTTCCAACCACAGACTTCAGTTTAGCACAGCTGCAGGGGTAACTGCTCACTCCCTCAAGAGAAGTGGCTTCATTCCTTTCTCTTTCCCTCTTCTTTGTACCAGCAGCAGCTCTTGCTGGGGCCATCCAGAGCCAGTTAACAGAGCCAGTTAACCACTGCTGTCAGATTAGGTTTTGCCTGTTCAGCAAGCTGAACTGGCTCAGTGACACATTCCACAAGCAGCAGGCTGAGCACAAAGGAGGGCACAGGCAGATCTCCCTCTGTAGGAAGCTGCCAGCTGTCAGTCACACCTCTGGCAGGACACACAGCAGCCCAGCCACTCCCAAAGGTGCTGGGGGTGGGGAGCCCCTTGCTCTGACTGCCCAGGGGACATGCTGGCATTTAGAAGTGCCACATACACCAAATGCCATCTTACCGCAATACATAAAGTACTAATAGAAGTTAAATATTCTGAAAACTCAGCTTCCACTACGAGTTAGGCCTGCAGAGCAAGCAGCTTCCTTCCACTTCAAATGCTATCTCAGTTGCTTACCTGAGAAACCAGCACACTATGTCCCATGTATTTAAGCAAGGGTGTGTCAAAGAAAAAAACCCTGTCATTCACAGCATAGTGATTAACTCTAAAATAAAGTTCACTTAGGCATAAAGGTTTGCAATCTTCTTAAAATTGTGTAGTTTCACAGGAGATGTTAATGCAAATTAAGTGAACTAACATATTTTAGAAATGAATTAAATTTTATTACAAAGAATACAGAAAAAATCAAATTTTCCACTGAGTACAGAACTGACAATAAACACTGGCTAACAAACTAAAGCTGAGTCCTTTAAAGAATTCAGAACTCCTGCCTCAAATAATCTCAGCACGCAAGTTTTCTCTGTATTTAAGACCAAAACCTTGCACACAGTCTGTAATTACAGATTTATTGCAGAAGTTGCCTCAAATCCTTGCTACAATTACATGGGATTTGACACAACCAAGCTACACACTCAAAAGTGTGTCCACCATTCCAAACCTTCTTTACAACCAATTTAATGCAACTTCTCTATTGATTAGGATGACTACAGAATGATGAGTATTCCAGCACATGCCACATGTCCCCAGGCTGGATTAAAACACAGTAATAGTCATGCCAGTCACAGACTGTATAGCTGAGTGCCAGCTTGGCTCTGATATTAAATGACTTTTGAGAATACCACTGGTAATATATTAGGGAAATCTTTCCTACAGAATAGAAATGATGGATGTTCAGGATGCCCCTTCACCGCTCAGAGAGCATCAATCTGGTGATTTTAAAAAAACAACCAAACAAAAACCCAACACAACCACTAAAAAAAAAAAACCCACCAACTTAAAGCAAACAAAAATTAAATGAACCCCTCCAACAAACAAACACCACCAAAAAAAAAGTTAAAAAGCCAATGCATAGCAATACAACTTTAACATTGCAACTCCTCATACTCTGATGGTTTTCACAGAGAGTTCCCTGGTCCTTCAGTGAATCTGTCCTCAAGGTCTGGGTTTGGAAGCTTTTATTTACAGTCTGAACTTAATGAGCTGAAAACCACAAATTTTTTAGTTCATTTAAAATACTATACACTAGCATCAGCTCTATATATAGCATCTGTGCAACACATTTAAGAAAACCAAAACCTTGTGAAATTAATGAAATAAATAATTTCTGTAAAGGAGCAATTATGAAAATTATGTCCACTTTTTAAATTGGAAAACAGCATTTAATAAACCTCCTGCTCATTACATAAGCACAAAAGAAAGTGAAAGCTGGTCATAATTTTGATTCAAAGTCAAATATCACAATAGTAACAGGTATACTGCTTTCAGGAGAGAATGTCTAGATGGGCATCCTTCAAGATCCCATTCAATTAGCAGTCCTGCAACTGCTGTTCAGGAGACCTCATCATCCCTCCAAAAAGACACCTGGTTTTACAAGAACATTTTGAATCCCACAAATTCTGGTCGAACGTAGAAAAATATTCACCAAAAGAACGTAATTTTCTAAAAAACTCATTAAATAATCAATTTGCTGACATCCTCACTTGTATCATTTTGAGTAAAAATTAGTGTGCCTACTAAGATCTGTAACTAACCAAATTATCACAGCTCCATTGCAAGACACCATAATATACAAAAGTAAGACTTATTAAGAAAAATTTCAAGTTCTGTTTTTTTCAACACATTCTCTTAACTAGCCATTTCCCCAAGCTACCAAAGATATTAATGCAGAGAGAAATATCATTAACAAATACAGAACAGATTAAAAGAGGCTCACAGAATGTCATTTCTGTATGAAGCTACAGAAACAAAGTAAATCCTTGATGTGCTACCCAAGTCACTATTTTAAAAAGAGCAACTTTTAAACATATTCCAGTACACTATCAGAAACATCCAGAAAGCTATTAAAAAAACAAACTGCTTCTGCTCTTCAAAAGACAAGTTACAAGATTCTTTCATTAAAATATCCATTATATACATTTTCAGACTGCATGCTAATCTGCCCCCACAAAAAAAATCAAATGGAAGTTTTAGAGTTTCACCTAATATACTTCTGAATTACAGAAGTTGAAGGAGATAAGACTGGGTAGAAAAGGTCAGTATGTGGAAGCTTTTCTTATATTTTACAATGGTTTCATCCACCTTAGAAAATAAGACAGCATTGTACATGAGTTGAAGACAAAAATAATTACACACTTCGCTCACATCCTTGAGACAGGCAGAAGAAAGGTCAATTTCTTCAATATAAACGTTTCCTCTTCTTCAGAAAAGCACAAGCATTACAAAATGCTTTTTTCAAAATGCATTTCCAAGAGATGACAAGGATTTATTGCCAACTGACAGGTCCTGACCTCCCACCTCATTTTTCCCATCCTCTCCCTTCTCAAACTGGCACAGGTACTAATTTGGATCCATACAGCTTATTAACTATACTTTTTTTTTTCTGCCCACTGAACTATTCTCTCACATTAGCTGACCAAAATCTAGCTTCTTTGCTGTTCCCACTGTAACCCTCTAACACAGACATTGCTCCCACCTCCCAAAACAGAAGTTTAGCAAAGCTTTCCTAAATGTGTAATCCTGTATTTTTATGCAATGATGAAAACTCTCTGCCTTTTATTCACAATAAGGAATAGGAAGGTCCAAAAAAAAAAAAAAAAGTCAGCAGAACAGATGGATAGTTCTTTGCTGTACCTCTAATACAACCTTCAAGATGATGTGATGCCATCAGGAGAAACTCAACGTGAGCTCCCAGAAATGTCCCTAGCACAGAAATAGTCACAGGTTTGGTAGCAGTACGTAAGAGGTTGCTCAACTGTCCAAAGTGAGAACACCAAAGAGTTGTTTTGAACACCAGCAGCTGGAGGCAAGAAACAATCAAACACTTCTTTTATTTTTCTAAGAAGAAAATCACTTTTGACCCACCCAACAAATTTTCCTTTTGTAGATCAGTTCAAAAGAAAAAACTTGAACAATTTTTATCACAAAAACCTTTCTAATATTAGACCTATATATTTTTATCCCAGTTGGATATTGCGACAGAGTGCAACGGATGTGAAACCTGTCTATAACCAATAAAAGCTTAAATATATTCTTCCTCACATAGAATCATACAAAGCAGATTTAGGCAAGGGGAAGAGGCTGAGGTTTTTTTTCAACCAGAGTCTCCTCAAATAAGAGGTGATTTGCAAAAACTCACTGGAATGTTTACAAGAAGTGAAACATTTACTTGCCTCTACCTCCAAAATTGCTGCATCATGGCTGTCTCTGCTCTTAAAGGAGACCTGAAAAGCAAAAAAAAATTGGGCTTGTGCCCTATTTTGCTTCTTTAAGATGTTTGAGAGGCATGAAGAGTTGGAATTAGGGCTTTTCTTTTACCCTGTGATGGACACAAATTATTCCTTCTTATTTACACTTGAGACTGAAATTTCAAGAAGCCATAATATAAAACAACCTAGCAAAGGAACAACAGTTCAAGAATCAACAGAACCTAAGTCACAGAAGAAAGAAAAAACTTTTTTTCCCCACCTCAGCCCTACTTTCTCAAGTTCTGCTCCACTTCAGTGATGAATAACACAAAATCTTTTTCCAGAGTTAAGCATTCTTGCACTACCACTATTTGTGATTTGCATACAAATTTTAGTTTTAACACTGTGCATGCTAAAGAAAAAAAAAACAGGGGAAAAAAACCCGGAAATTTGACTGATGTTGTATTTTAAAACTTTAAGATAAAAGACAGTTGGGGAAAACTAAAGTTCTTTTCAGGGACTCTTTACGGTTCAGAACAAGAAAGGAAGTTAAAAAAATTAATTGTCAGAAGTTCTCTGCAAATGGAAAATTGAAAAATCCATGAACTGGCTAGCTATAAAAGGGAGACAAACATGACTTTCTTTTCCACTACTCATATAGCCTGTAAGGCATTTCCTGTGGATGCTGTAGTGATGCAGTTATCAGAACAGAAAAGCTGCTGCAATGTATTTCCTAAGAATTAGCATATTTCATCTTATAGCACTAGTAAAATGAAATTAAAATTTATGCTAGATGCAAAGGAGCAAAGAGTATAGTTTATTATAACTAATGCCCATTACTGCTGGGGCAAGTAGACTAGTTCATTAGTATTAAGTGAGGTGGGATGGCACCAAGTATTTCCGTTCAAAAAATTGTTCAAAGCCCCTTCCTATTCCTTCCATCCACACTTCAACTATATAACTACCATATATGAAAAAGGAAAGTCAAATTTTTGTAAAAAGGGAAATTTTAAGTGATGCTTATGAAAAACAGGCAGTCATCAAGAAAAATACAAGCAGAATTCCTAAAAATAAGCAAAATATATCTAAAGTACATCCTTTTTAGGACAACAAATTCTAACAAATTATAGATCACTGAAAAATTACACTCAACCAGTACAGGGTTGAATATTTTAAGCCAAATCAGTGAACTGGCTTGAAGTCCTTATGATTGCACACATGGAACGTGATCTTCCTGAAATGCTCAACCAACATTAGACAGGCCAAAGACCTGAGCATCTTTACCAATGCTCCAGAGGCATAATTCAAAAGGGGTTATTTTGGTTTGTGGGTTTTGGGACAGTTGGTTTGTGTTTGGGGTTTTTTTGGTATATTTTGCTTTTGTGTTTTTGTTTTTTTTTTTTGGTTGGTGGAGGGGGCGTGTTTGGTAGGGGTTTCTTTTCTCCCCATATACAAATTATAAACAGAGAATGGAACGAAATAAAATCAGGAAAAGGAAACAAAGTTCGTGTTTCCTTAAAATATTGGGGAAAAATCTTTATTTTAAAATGAACTACAATTAAGAAAATGATGTTTTATTTAGAAATTCCTTACAGAGGTCTATAAATAATCAGATTTCAAGATCACATAAAAAAGGGTTTCAAAGCTATGAAGGAAAAAAAAAATCACAAAATTATAGATTTTTTTTTTTCTCCTTTCTGTTGAACAAGAATTATTTTCCTCCAAAAATGCTTACTTTTCTGGGTGAAATATATGGTGACATAGCAAGCTAGAAGTTAAAGTGAAAATATTTTAATACAGACATTCATATATCTCATATCATGGAATGTGAAGTTTAACTTTGCAGGTTGAGTCTATTTAACAACCAGCTGTCACTGAAAATAGCAGCCCTGACTCTGCTGCTTGCACTGAGCTGCCCCTGCTGCTCAGACAATTGTGCAGGGGCCAATTTAGGAAACTCACAAACTCAATGGACTCCTGAGGATGAACATGAAGCAGTGGGAACCGATGTCCTAAGGCCTTTAATGGGAACTGACCATCAGATCAATCCAAACATAGTGAAAAAGCACGCACAGAAAACCTTCAATAATTTGCAACAGAGAGAAGATTTTGTCCTCTGAGGACTACTAATATGATTACAGCTCAGGCATTACTCTGCTTAAGAGTGTGTGAGCCTTTTCAATCCTGCATAATTTGACACAAATTTAAGTAAAGACACTTAGAATTAAATTCTAATTTAAGGATACCTGTGGTTACTTCAATATCCACTATATCACCTTTTTAAGGAAAACTGTATTTATATAGAGTAGAATCACTTTAGGATTGCCAAACATAGGAATGATACAAACATATTACTTTTTTTAAAAATTATGGTTTTAGTACCCTTTTCACTGTGCAATACATAGTACATATACAACTACTTATCTTGATACCTTTTCTGCCTGTACTATTACTTCATACAAAGTATTAAATCCTATTTAAATATTATGGAGTAGAAGTGCCTGACTGACTTTGGGGGGAAAAAAAAAATCTAAGTAATCAAGTAAAATCAAGTAAAAATCAAAATAACTCAACTATCAGTTTCAATGCTATTCTCCACAAGAATTTGAAATTAATTAATCTTCTGCAGTAATTTACAAACAATGTATACTCAAACTGTATACTCAAACTTATTGCTGCAAAACCATATGGTCTCACAGGGAAAGACACCTTCACAAAAAAGTGCTTGCCTAAGACAGAAAAATCATCAGTGAAAGTTGTTGATAGGATTTTTTCCCTTCTGTTAGTGAAGCACATTTTAATTATTCAACAGGCTACTCTAATACTCAACAAAAGTAAAACTCAAGTTTCCAATGCTCAGCTAAGCATACACAGTATAACCTCCATATCCTCCTCCTTCTTCTGCCCCCAACCCTTACCCTGCAGGCAGAGTTAATATGATTTATTCCACTTTTGTAGGATGTCATATTCTTGTGATGGGGACAAAAAAAGGTGGAAACCATCTGCACTAAAACTTTATTGACTGACTTAGTACATAACATACAACTATTCAGCACACCAACACTCAAGCTTCACAAGGCAAGGAAGGTGTGCATTGCATTTGCAGTGTATGTAAAGCAAAAAGTAGGCACAGCTCATCATCTACAAAAAAGTTAAAGGAAACCAACAGCATGAAATACACAGACAAATCAATGGATGAAGAAAGAACATCAAAAAAAGATGAGGTGTCTCAAAGCAAGATGGGATGTTTTTATTTGGGCACTTAAATACATTTAATCTCTTTTAATAGCTTGTTTTAACATGCTACAACATGCAGGATAACATACCTCCTGGGGTTTTAAAACATTGCCCCATTTTAGGCAGGAGATGTTACTTTCTTACTCTGAAGATACCAACAAATAACCTCTTAAATCTGACAATGCAACAGTACACAAAAATGCCACAAATATTAAAAAACACAGGCATGTAACAGTTTTTCTAATATACCTATATAAGAAAAGGCACTAAGAAAATAAAGAATTACACCAAAAGAGAAAGTTTCCACTGTATATGTTTACCAAGAGTCCAAAGAGCAGCTAAATTACCTCTGAATAAGCACATAACACCTGAAACTCCAGGTACAGAAATCATTAGTATAAAACTCCACACTGAGCTTTTCACTCTGTACTTTTCAAATGTTTCCCTGACATATGGGAATAAGCATGGGGTATTTTTGGTCGTATGTCACCAACCACACACAGTCCCAGGACACTGAATCCCATGCACTCTGCAAGTTCTGTATGTCCTAATGTTCTACCCCATCCTAATTACATGGCTCTTAACACAATTAACCACTGTAAATGATGGTAGAAGAACAGACTAGATTTCAAATATCTAGTTTGATACATATGAAAAATCTCAGTTATAGAAAGCAAGAAACTGTTTATCATCTAAGAAAATGTACTTGCAAAAATCACAGATAAATAGGCACTAGGAAAAAAAATTGCAACTATTGTCACAATTTTGTGGAGACAACACCTTGTTCTCAGTTTCCTCCTGATCCCTCAGGCCTAATTTTGTTCACCTCAAACTTGCTGTGTTTCCTGTTGGCTGTGTTGCCTCACTTCCTTTTTAATAATTGCCTTGAAGAGTCTCAAATTGGTCACACAGGTGAGCATACTTTACTTCTTTTTTTGAAAAAAGAAAAAAAATCTCCAAAAACCCTGCCTGTTTAAAGGTAGTTTTTTAGTTTTTCTAATTTAAGGCCAGTAACAAGACAACAACAAAAGACCACTACTCTAATCATTAAAACTTGTTGCTGAATACTGCTCAAGATTAATGACAACTGGTATTACAGACATGTCACACAGTATGACCAACATAACAGCATTTAATGTACCAAAAAAAAAAAAAAAAAAAAATTCTACATGATTAAGATTTTAGTTCTCTGAGATTAGATGTAAACAAACCATAGTGGAGTATCAAAATTTTAAATTCATCTTTCCCAACAAGCTATTTTCATTTTAGCATATAGGAATGTACGAAGTCCATGATGCACAAAACCAGATACAGGGGGGAAAAACCCCAAACACATAAAATGCAACTTGATTACAGAATTGTTATCTATTTCATCAGCATAGACAGAAATACAGTGTATATACATATGTATAGGCATAACAAAAGTTTTTGTGATCTCTGTAAGATTTTGGTAAATTAGACAGTACATTATACTACACTGACATTTTATTCTATACATCTTACCCATTATGCCTCTTTTTATACTTAAACTTATCTCCTAGTAATTTTTTTCCAGTTTTACAGACTTTGACCAGAAGGAATAGTCAGGATGACTTACTCTGGCCTTCAATATATCATAGGCCATTACTTTTCTATAGAAAAAGAACTGCTCTGACAGTAATCATTAAAAATTGGTTTAGAGAGTACCCAAGGTCATCATAACTTGACTCCACTAATACAGGGAATTAAAGTTTTTTTCTAGATGGATTCTTCACATTTTCTCTAAGAGAAATCTCTATTACTCAAAATCTGATTTAAAGAAAATTCTTAGCTTTGAGGCATGGATATACCAAGGGCTAACTGGTAAATTCTCCTTACTTTCTTTCACAGTAAATTTTAAAACTTTACACCTTAACCTCATTCTCAACTGCCCAAATGGCTAAAAAAATGGACAGAAGGGATAAAGAACATCAATATCATTGCTGAGTACTTTGAAAAATCTTAGGTAGTTGTGCACAGAGTGACCTCAGTAGAGAGAAAACTTCAAATACAAGATGCAGCCAAAACCTGCAAGTACAAATGTAAGACATACTCTATAGGTCCCAACCATAAATAAAATATCATTCACATTTTCAGTTTTTTAGTTGTTGATCCTACATAGGCAGGATCTGAGCCTGCAGGAAATTATGATTCATTGTGTACCTCTGCAATAAAAACCAAGTTTTACGACATGCTTTCAGCAGGACTGTTTTCATCAGAAAGAAAAAAGCATGTTTAGCAGGTGTATATATATTTCAAATGACAAGTACCATCAACTCAGATTACAGGGGGAGATAGAAGGTCTGAATTTTCCTCAGTGGTTCATAAACCTTGTCAACAGAAGGCTTAACAGAGTTCTTCTGGATAACTGTTTGGAGAGCTGCAAGCTCTCAGCTTCTAGATTTTTCTTGCCCTAAATCATAGTGGTAGAAAAGCTAAGGTTTTTTTTTTTCACAGTTACCAAGAAAGTGAACTTTTCCTGTTTGACCAAGTGTATAACTTAACACAATCATTTTTGTCCAACGTTTAAATGAAATTTGTGAAAAACTGTCCATGGGGTGAGTGCAGAAAATTACTGTATTTGTGCATTGCTGCTGGCACTTCTCAAATGGGAAAACCCTCCAAAATCTTAGACTGGAAAAGAGAATTCTCATTCAGTTTTAGACTTAGGAACTTCACTCTGGAGCACAATCAGACACAGCAGTTCCTGCCAAAAGGAACTGCAAGTTCTACAAGAATAGAAAGAACATCAAGGGAAAGCATGCTCGTCAAAAATAGTCCAGGAAAGGCAATTGTAAAGTTCCATTCTTTTCCACATCTTAACACAGTAGATAATTTCAACACAGAAATTTTCCTCTCTTCAAGAAGATCTGCGTGTAGAGATTATGTGAAAATACAGCAAATTAATAGCTATTTAAAACTGGATATTACAACATTATTTTAAAAATTTGTATATGGATATGAATTTCTCTAAAATCCAATACAAGAAAGAGTTCCTCAAAATTGTAACTGAACTACAGAACAAAGAAAATACTCAAAAAATGCTAAGAAATTTTTTTTCAAGTGAGCAAAGTCAATGAAACGTAAATAAAACAATTTAAGCATAAAAATGTGACAGCCTTGTTGAATTTTCTTTAGAGGGAACAAAAAGTACAGTATGTGCATTTAAGACTACTCATTCTGGAAGAACAAGAGCCTTTGACTTTATTTGAGGCTGGGAATTTATACTGAATGCATGATAGTCTGAGGAAACCTTAACAGAGTGGCTTTGGGATTCCAAAAAAATTACTGTCTGTGGCTAGACAGTGTGGGCTGCAGTGCTCACCTACAAAGTGAAATGACCATTCAATGTTTGAGCAGAGGAAGCCCTCTAATCACTGCAGAACCTAATCCTAAATGGATGAGCTAACACAGTTACACCAACAGTCTGCTGCAGAACTGCTGTGCCATGAAGTACGTCTGCTTATCTGAATGCATGTCAAACTCACTTTCCATGGGGTTATTTTTACAGTGCAGAAAAAAGAAAACCGGAAAAAACTGTTAAAGAATCAGACAGATAACTGCACTTCAAAATGCCAGATCATAAAACACCTTATCAAGTTCTTATTTAATGCTTATCACTGTTTACTTGGCATGAAAGGGCAACTGTAGGTAGGAACTAATCTAAATTTATTGACTTTACAAATTACCTACAGAAAACGTAACCAATAATCATGGAGCAACTTATTATTAAATACAGTAATTTAACGAAATTTATCAGTGAATATGCCCAAAAGAACATTGACTTTAAAAGAAAAGCAGACTACTTAAAAAACATGCCAGTTATGAGCTAAGTGAGTTTTCTAGTGCTCTTTCTGTAAACCATGATCAATTCACACAGTTACAACTTTTTATTTTCTAAACCTTATTTTTCACACCACTTTGCCTGCATCCTGTGATATTACGACGTTCCATTACAAAAGAAATTCTAGCTTTCTGCTCTTTAACAATGACACTCTGTTTAGGTTTTCATCAAAACAAGAAAATCCTTTAAGTCCACACCTTACAAATTCTTTTAAGAAACTGTTTTATCTGCAATGATTTTTTTGTTTGTTTGTGTATGGTTATCTCTAAGACCAGTCATTACTGCGAACCATTCAGTGTGCGCAATATGCCTTCTGGGCAAACTTTATTAATTGTGCCTAATTACTGCAGGCAACCACTCTCACTCTGCTTGTGACCTCTATTCACCTAATAGTTGAAGCTCTGAAGTTCTACTTGAATTACCATGCACTGCCATATCCACTAAGCTCCTCAAAAGAATTTCGTGTACAGGCTTTTAAGCTGCTACAGTAATTACTCCTTTTCACTTACTGTTTCACATTTTTGGCCAAATTAGTCTAGCATCAAACATTCAGCTTTCACTCCACAATAAAGCTGTTCAAGCTTGCTGAACACAGACTTTCCAAATTTCATAAGGAAAGCAACCAACCCATTCCTTCATTTCTCTGGATAAATGAAATAAAAAACATTTCAGTGTTACTATAACAATTTTATACCCTTCCTTATTGCCTACTGATATAGTTTGTATATTTTCACTGTTAGAATATTCTTCAGCATTGGTATCTGAAATAAACTAAGACTACCAAATCTTCTATGTCAACTTCTTTGCTTTACTCCTCCTTGTTATTTCTGTTCAGGTATGTAAAAAACAGCTGCTACTTAAGAGAAAGCCCATCTCAGACTGCATTAGGAAACATGCTTCACATACTTGGAATAGAAAAACCTCAGTGAAAAACCTGAATTAAAAAAATCTGCCGTGTAAGATATGTAAGATGTCAGTCATGATACAACAGATTTTCAAAACCATTGAAATGATGACCAGTGGAAACAGATGCTTCACACAGATGAATGAGACGGAGTAAGAGTATGCATCTTCCAAATTTGCAATTCTAACACTGCAGTTGAGGTTTCTTTTTTTCTGCTTCTACTACAGCCACTGTTATTAAACAGCAGGATTCAAGAGTCACAAAGATTTAAATAATAAATAAAATAACCAAAGCTCACCATACACTACTACACCAAAAAGGACAAAATTCGTTTTTCTTTACTGTCACTAGGTTCATGAAAAAACCAAAGCTGTCTCCAAACAGATGAAAATTTCCTGTTAATTTTCTTCACCTCACGTCTTCTCCACCAGATAAACGAGGGCATTATCACTGTTTAATACAAGTTTTAATTGAGTACTGTCACTGGTGGGAAGAAAAGTGTGGAACCACTATTTTCCATATCAAACAAAGCAGGTAATTAACAGCTACTCTGGCACAATCCCTTATCACCAAAATACACAACACTGTTAAGTTCTCTCAATGCGAATGCTTTGCCTCAACAAAGGAAAGCTGATGTTTCAGGGTCACATTCACTCCTTTAATACACAGGCATAAATTTACTGCTCAGTCAGACACCTATAATTAAACACAAGAAGAATATAATTCTAATATTCAGACAGGCTTGCCTATGAGTGGGATATCTCCCCCTTTAAAGATGATTGCCTTTCATTTTTTAGTTTCAAGCAGCTACAGTTCACTTAGTTTTGATTACATAGCAATTAGATATGCAAATACAAGAGATCCAAAAAAAAAGCTTTTTCAAATGTCAGATTGTAAGCAATCAAGCTTATTCTTTTCTCCTGTACACACAAGCTATTCATTAAATAGCTATTGTCTTAAAAACATTCCAACAGATTGCACTTATCAGTGTTTTAGAAGCAATGGGAGTGCACATTACTCAGAACACCGCTCATCAGGGAGCGAAATCGATCTTACAATTACTTTAATATATTCATGACAGTGGTTAACTAAGTTGAAACTACGTATCATCTTCTTTGGGCATTTTTTCCACCATTGTTGTTATCGATATCAAAACTTACTGCATCATCAAATTAATCAAAACTCATTTGTTTATATATTTAATTGACAGATATGTTAGTAGCAAATCTCACAGCTGAAATCACTGAATTGTGAATATCAACATTTTTTCATCCTGTATAGAAAATCGATTCTGAATTATTATCAGTTTTTCACTGTATCTTACAAATGTGCTCAGAGAAAGGAAGTCACTATGAAATAATGTGGTTAGTATAGTTTTGGCAGGAACAGCCATTCTGACACCTGTCCTATTTCTTTTCCTCCTCTGAAGGCCCACAGATACTTTCTATTACAAATACAGACTTATAATCTCCCATGCATCTAGACCACAGAGAGGTTCTTGGTTCTTTGTGACATATTTCACTTGGAAGCAGTCCACAGCTTCAGGTCCACTGATCACTGGTTAAAATGGTGGGAAAGGATGTTTGACAGCAGCTCTGAAGAGACCAGGAAAAAGCAACTACAGCAAAACCATATGGACTGGTCTATAAAATAGTCTTACCCACAGCTATGGACAACCACTGACAGTTTGAAAACTTGTTCTTGCAAAACTCTAAAACAAAAGAATAAAATGGGATGGGGGCAGGTGTTGGAGAGTTGTTTCTCTAAAAGATCACAAAATCACCTCCAAGCTAACAGGAGGGGGAAAAAAAAAAGATCCCTAAAAGCAAGCCCATGTATTCAGTGACTCAGCTGTGCAGAAATGTACACCAGGAGGGGAAGCTGAAGCAGTTCTTTCCTCAGGCTGAGCTTTCAAGCTAGGTAACTGAAGCAAGTAAAATGTTTTCCTAGCTGATTCCATGATCATCAACCACCCTTCAAGATGTCTCTCACAGGAGCATAGATCCTTTTTCAAGGCAAGGAAAGCAGCAAAAATTACAAGAGATGCCTGATTTAGAGGTCTGTTCAAAACCCTGGAAAAAAAAAATCAGTTTAGGTCTGCAGCCCAGCTGAAGGCCCCAAAAACATTCTGCAAAGTCAGATCCGAGAAAAAGCTGGAAAGGCTTTTTACAAGAACTTACATTTATGAGCTAACACATGAATATGTATG
Source organism: Haemorhous mexicanus (assembly GCF_027477595.1). NCBI lineage: Eukaryota > Metazoa > Chordata > Aves > Passeriformes > Fringillidae > Haemorhous > Haemorhous mexicanus. The sequence continues at coordinate 32,951,162 of NC_082343.1, forward strand.
TGACAAATTATTTGACATTTTGAGGGTCTTCAAATTTCCTTCCCCCACCACTTCCCTTAAATACTCAAAGTGATTTTCCCTCCCCTTGCAATACAGGAGCCTTATTTAACCAGCCAGGAAGGTAAAACTCACTGCCTGTCAGCGTGCTGTTGCTGCCCATGCAATGTTTCTATTCCTTCTGTTGCTTCTTCCCTAAGGGTCACTATAAACAACTGTTTGAGCAGCAAACATAACCTGTGTATTTGAACTCCTACCCACTACAGCCTAACATAAAAAATGATACAGCTGACAGGGGAACCTGAATAATTCCCTCCCAGTCTCCTGCAAACAGTCCCTCATCTATTACATGGTCCTCCAAGAAGACACTGGGAAAATCCTGTATCCACTACTGTAAAATACCAGGATCCAAAAGCATGCTCAAAATGCCACATTCCTGCCAATTTCTGCTTCTAGCAAGATTGGTGATACAGCATTGTCCAATCAAATTCACAACATACTCAATTCATGATATACTTAATACTCCGACTTGCAGAATCAGCCAGTTGCAAGTGAGTTTAACAGCAACACAAGTAATATACCAAGTATGACAATTAAAATCATTACACATTATTCTACCTAGTAGATTCTTTTACTGTTAAGTCATGAACCATAGATTTCACTGCAAGTAAGAGGTCTGAAGACTGCAACAACCAAATCAGAGTTCCTTAAAAGAGCTGAAACAATAATCAATAGTAAATGTGTTTTCCTCTTCAAAATGTTTCTGCAGGAGTGTATCTGATTTTTCTTAGAAATGGAGAACTGCGGGTTGTTTTTTTTTTTTTTTTTGAGGAGGGTTAATTTTACTACCAAATGAACTATTCCAAAAAGGTACATTTCAAGCTAAATTGAACTTACCATTCAAAAGGCTGGATACTGAAAAATTCCACTAGTTAGGCTGCAAAAACCAATTTTGGTATTTGCAGTACCCTTGTGTCCTCACTGCATACTAATTTCTGGAGTAGCTTCAGTATTTCAAATCATGTAACTTTAAAATTTATCACTTATTTCAGTTTGTAATACAGCTTATCTAAAGACTTTTTCTGATTCATGCTGTGTGAGTCAATGTGAAGTAACAGATTTAAGTTCTAGGTCTTTTTGTCAGTCAAAATTTAAGTGAACATTCAATTCCAGCACTGCCAACTTGAAACATGGGAGTATCTCACAGCCACCTCAAAGACTGCTTGGTCATTTACAGATCCCTTACTAGAGGGAAAATGACTACAACATACTTCATCAGCACAGAAAAACCTCTATTTCTCTCTATAAAATTTAATATAAAATCTAAAATTAGTTAACTAATAGCTTTTAGTTCCTGAAACGATGTATCAGCAATAGTATATTTCACAAGTTCAGCAAGCCAGTTAAAGTGTCTGCCAAGACCCCCAAGAGACTAAAAATTAAATTCCCTTGAATACATATGGTTGTAAATATGGGAACATTTGAAATCAGTAGCTCAGAATCTTCAGAAATAATTCTGTCACGTGGATCAATTAAAAGTCAGGTACTTCAGGTGCATTCAGTCAGCTAAATTTGATTTTCAATTCTTTATCACTCTGCCACAGAAGCATTTTTAATTATTTCTGCATGGCTCAGGACTGAACAGTCCAGACATACATTTACAGAAATACTCCAAAGAGCCCACAAGCAGTGGCAGAGATGCAATAGGTCCCATCTTTCAGAAAACTACTTCTTTCTTAATCAAGAGAAACATGCAATCACTAAAGTTCACAGCAACCTTACCACAGAATGGACCCAGTGCTTTCACCACTTCACTATCACAGTGCAAAAAACCAAAAATCTAACAAAGAAATCACCACAATACCAATATCAAATCAATATCAAAGAAAATAATTTCAACAAAACCCTCCAGATAGTCAATAACCCCATACAAGAACATCCAACTCCATGAAACGCTCGTATCAACCTTGTGCCACAGCACCTGATCACAGAACACTACAGGAAGAGTAGGAAGAAAGTAACAACTACATCAGATTTACCAGACAGAAAAAAAAAAAGTATATTAGTTTACATAAGTATTTACATCCAAATATTTAAGTTATATGTACTCACTGCCCACATGCCAGATAAAGGCACTCAATTAACGGGCTGTTCTTGGCTCTTGAAGTAAAATCCCTTCCATTTGTGCATGCAAAAATACCACTAGCACACTTCTAAAATGATGCATAAAAGAAAGGGCAGTTGGGCTCATAATTACATTGCCTATTTTTAGTTGTGTCAGGAATCAAAAAGGTTTCAGGAATTCTGAGATACTAATTAACCTTAACCTTTTATTTCTACCCAATCCTCATGTCACACCTACAACTTACCTACAGAAACTTCTAGCCAAGTGTGAGAGCAACTTTGCTGTCTCCTCTCCACACCTCTTCAAAAGCTACTGCATTCAGAGTTCACGTTCCAGTAACATCAAGGCAAGCACACTGGTGAATTTGCATTATCACCCTGACTCTCAGGAAATAATTTTCCCTGTATATTTTTGCTGTTGGATTTTTTTCTTCCCATTCAGACAGTCTTATGCATGATAAATAATTTTAACTGTTAGTTAGTAGCATGAGAAGTGTGTCATTATTTCCTTTTGCCTTGTGTAATCTTCCTTGCCTGCATTACTCAGATTCCCCAGTTACAACTCTGTTTCTAAACACCAGTGTTTATATCATTTGCTACCATAATGCAAACATATAAAGTGCTGTTAGAAACCAAAACTCATTCTAGTGCACTTACATGTCATTTAATTGTATTTTCAGAGATTAAATAAAGCACCATAGAAATTACCCTTCCTTTTATTACAATAATTTAAAAAGCACATGACCAGTGAGAAGGAGGTACTCAAGGACCAAGATGGAAAAACACAGCTAGAGATTTCTAGAGAGAACTAAGAGGAAGCTTATGTCAAATCAAGGAAAATTAATATAATTTATGAAACAAGGGAGAAATTCATAAAAGAGGGAGGGGAAAAAACCCAGAAAAGTTGACCTAGGTTCAAAGTAGCAGAAACATTAGGAAGAGGAAGGAAGGGAAGAGGAGAGGAAAAGGAGAGAGACTGACGCTCCCCAGGAAGTGGTCACAGCATCAAACCTGACAGAATTCAACAAGAATTTGGACAATACTCCTGGACACATGGTGTAATTCTTGGGGTGTCCTGTGCAGGGCCAGAGATTGGACTCAATGACCCTGAAAGGTCCCTTCCAACTCAGTATATTCTATGATTCGATGTAAGACTCAGTAAGAAAACAGAAATTCCCTGTAGCTTTTGCTGTGAAAATGTAACTGCTCCGTAAATTATTTTGGATTCCTTTCCACAGTACTATACATATGTTCACTTCCCACAAACTTGAGTTCTTCACACATCAAAACATCCTGGTGTTTCCCAGCAACTGTGTCAAATTCTTGACATTTTTATACTAACTAGACATCTCCCTGTACTGATTCCATCCATTCTTATCAAATTTTGTACATAATTCTGTAGCACCTTCTCATGAAGCCAACCAAAAATTTGATATTCCCATTTTTTTTCCTAAAGCCAGTTTTCCTGTTACTTCAGCTGCCAGTTGAACATTCTGTCAGGCTCATGAAAGCTACTGCCTGAACGCAGTCACTGTTTTGCAGATCTTTCAACACCCAAAACCAGCCTAATGTTTTTTTCATTTCAAGCTATTAAGGTTAGGACATGATTTTGTCTGTCATGTAGGAATGTAGTGGTGAATTGACTTATGAGTCAAATTACATTCAGGAATCACGAAGATGAACAAATGCGCCAAGAAAGCATAAATACTCTGTGTTGTGTTTGTTCCATGGTAAGATTGTGGCACTTAAGTCAGATCATTTACACAGAATATCAGATTCTACTAAGTTAAACAGTCTCCAAGCATTGCTTGGAGTGTTCTACTACTACAAGAGTAACAAGTTCTCTATAACAGAAAAACAGATTTGTGTACTTGGCCTTACCAAACATTTAAATAAGCTTTCATCCTTTCATGAATATGCTTAACACACACTTTAAACAGATCTGGTTTGAGTTGTAAGCAAATTTTTAAAGATATCTTCAGTGTGCATGCACTTCAGTGAGTCCTGTATTTATCAAAACATTCCCCATTTACTGCCTAAAAAGATGTGAAAAAAATGGATAATCTTATGAAAGGTTAACAAAATATGTCCAACCAATCTGTCAATAAATGCCTCCCTCTGCCTTAAAAGTGTAAAGACTAACAATAAAGTATTGTTTACTATAGCAGGATAAACTCTGAAGTGAGGACACTGCCACATCCTTATGTGAGCTACACAGCTACCTGAATGTCATCCATATGCCTAATGGACAGTACTGTAGGCCATACAGAGCAGAAGTGCAGCCTGTGACTCACAATATCCATTTCAATCCAAGTCCAGGCATGACAAAGGCCAATACTAAGCCAGAAAATCTAAGGAAAGTCACCGTCTATGAACAAGTTTAAATGGCAAACTGATCACTCATTTAGGAATTTCACTTTGTGATTACCATACAGTTGGCAAGGAATCCAGTACCTTGGACCAGTGAAACAGATTACTTGTCTCTATCTGGAAAACAATAAAACAGCATGAAGTCAAATATCTCTATCTTCTAAATATTCAATTATTAATTTAAGTATTTGGTTTCAACAATAGTGGTTGTTATTTTGTGCTTCCTTTTTTTACTCCATGCTAAAGAGCCTTCCTATCAGTCTCAATCAAATTGCTAAATAAGACCCTGAGGAGCCATATCCACTATGGTAAACAACCACCTGCCTGTATTCTGCCTGCCAGAAACCACCTAAAAAATGAGGAGAACCAATAACTGCCAGGAAGTGACAGCTACTCAGGAATCACACAGCCATGCTGCCTTCCCCCTGAAACAACAAGCTTTAACTTCATTCCCACATTGAAGCAGATTCAAACTTCATGCAGGCACAAGAAAATTCCCACAAGCCTCCAACTAAGTATGGCCTTTCCCACAGAGAATTGCAAGCACAGCTGCATAATACTGAACAAACATACTGAAATGCCATCCTGAATACAAATTATTTCTGGTAAGCAAGATTATCACAGCATTAATTCTTTAAAAAGTTAGAAATCTTACCATGAAAAAAAAATCCAGGTTACAGTAGATTTTCATTATTTAAACCTTGCTTCACTACTTTGCTAGACAAAGTAAAATGCAGACAGATGTTTGCAGACAATTTGGTCAGCGTCTCAAAACAATTCTGTGTGCAGAGTCTCCCGAGCCTTTGAAAACTTCTATTCAAAATGCCAGATACAAACCGCTGTGAGCTGAAACCTGCTCAGCCTTTCAGAACACAATTAACACTCTCTGTGCTTCCCACCTCACAAAAGCTTAGGAGGAATTCTGCAGAAAGACAACTTCTGCCATGTTACAGGATGAGTCAATTCCTCTTCAATAGACATAGCATTTTAATTTACAAACCAGACTTGTTTATACACAGATGTTCAGGCAGTGATTCAGGATTCCCTTGATATACTTTTTTCCACTACACTTCGTGCTACTTTTCTCTAATTTCAAAATATATCTAAATTCTCTCACTGCTTGCTCATAAGGGTTTTTCCTCACAGGGAACTGACAGAAAAACAAATACAGGGACAGCATAATACAAGCTGATTTCAACTAGCAGGGCTTTGATTACACTTCTACAGTTCACAATTTTCAGTGTACTTGATGGCATTAAAAAGAACTATTTTGTTAAAGTCAGTTATTTCCATATTTAATTAGATGAATAACCAACTTAACTGCTCTCAGAACAAAATGACATATAATGAATTTTTGATAGCTAAGTTAATCATAGCCAAAGGCTTCAGCTACTTTTCACATTCCACAGGAAAACCCATGTCTTAGCAGTGTTAAAATGCGCATGAAGCTGCAACTTTGTATTGAGCTTGTGTAGAAATATATCCAATCTACATTGGATATAGTCAGTATGTAGCCAATAAAGGGCAGAAGTATGTATGAAATAAACCATTTAAAAGATGCATTGCATCAGATATGTATCAGTAATTTTTTCTGAAAGATTAATATTGCCTTGTAATAATTTTTAAAGTCCTCAGGCACCTAATTTTTTTCCCCTTCAAAATAAAACCATTCTGCTCTTGAAAGTAAGAGCATTCCCCTGGCTGCTATGAAAATACTCTTGAAATAAATTACTTCAAATAAGAAGCGTTTGTCAAATCTTATATAAAACTTCAGGAAAATGTTCTCTTGTAAAATTTGCATTCCCATACATAACTATGCTAGTTGCGCCTGCATTCTTCACTACTGTCATTGTGAAACTGAACATTTTTTTACTTAAAGAAAAGATGTATGAGGGTAAGATACCAAAGATAATACTCTAGAAACACTGAAGTACAAAACCCCCAGGAACAGGCTTAAAAGAAGTATGGGGCCTGTGTGAAATAACATCTACTACCTTCACCACTGTCTAGTAAAAACTCTATTTAAAAGAATTATTAATTCACTAATCTTTAGCATTTAATAATAAAATTAAATCAATAATTTGGTAAAAGGACGTTTTTTTCTGTGATTTTTTTGTCTATGCTACTAACTAATAGTGTAAACTCTTGAAAGGGTCACTGGCTCAACTATTACCAGGGATAAAACTCAAGAGACCACTGTTCTGTCTGTGAAAAGGGAAATAGGCCATGCTTCAACCATTCTTTAACAATAATGCAAAAAAATAATAAAATCCAGCTTCACAATTCCCCCTGTATTCAAAATAGCTGGTTACAAATATAATGAAGGTTTTGAAACTGGAACAGAAAAGCCCATTTCCTCAGGTACCCACTACTGAAAAAAAAAAAAAAAAATTAGCTTACAAGCAACCAAAAATATTTTCAGCACATCTTATGTTTTACAATGAACCTCTAGGAAGGCAAAGCAGTATCAACCACTAAGTATATTCTTAAACATCTTTGCTAAAACAGCAGTTGTCATACAGTGAATATATAAGTTTTGTTTAATACTTTTTTGTTTAGAGTTGGTTTAAATATAAAAGGCCAGTTATTGTAGTAGCCAAAAATTAGGCATGAAAAAAGTCTCCCAAGCCTGATTAGTTTGAGATATCAAACTTAATCAAGACATACATGCCTATGAAAAAATGTGTTCAGAGGAAATGTCACTGTAGAAGATCTTCAAGTTTATGAAGTTGTGAAGTTCTCAGGGTAGTATCTTAAACACTTCATTCTGAATGCCTTCAGTAATTTTCTCTTCCAAGTTTACAACCTGAATGCAGTAGATTCAGGACATGTGCTGTATAAGCCACGTCTCAATCTCAGTCAGGAGCTTGCTCATACAATGGCTTTTGATGGATAGCCATGGAAGCCGATGGCGATTCAAACGAATGTAACAGCCAAACACTCGCAGCTTTGATTTGCAACAGAAATTAACAAAGCAGAACCCAGCATCTCAAACATGCTGAGCTGTTGCTCCACACTGTCTCAGTTTCCAGTAACTAGAGGTCCATTTTAATAAACAGCATCCTTAAGGATGGACGTTGACAAGGGATTCTAACAGTTATAAATGTAAAAGTAAGCATCTGACCTACCTCCAGAAACTTCACCACAGTATTTTCAAAAAGGGATTTTTTTTTTTAATAAAAGGACAGTCATTCTAGTCATGTATCATGAATATGAAATTGCTTTCAATTTCACATGTCTCTCTCCCCAGTAATTTAAAGTATTTTTCCCCCTAATGTTCCTAAAGGTACTGACAAAGAGTCAAAACCTTTGCAACTAGCTACAAGATTTCTTCAAACTGCCATTCCAAAGCACCATTTGCCAACACAGACACGTGTGATCATCAGACAGCTCTGGCATGCTTTCATGTAGAGGCACGTGTTAGAGGCAGCAGGCCTCAGCCAAGAAATTTACTCCTGGAATTCAAGAACAATGATGGCTGGTCAACCTTTCATTCTGAAACACAGAACAACTTCACTTCCTTGCATATGCTAAATATCTTCCATTTCAACATGTGTGTCAGCAGCAGAAGTTTATGATTTGTTCACACATAGTACTTTACACAGGATATAAAAGCTAAGCATCTTATAATTAAGATGGCAGTAACAGGCTTACTCAACACGACAGAACAATATATTATCCGATGTCACTAACATCACTTTATGAGCTACACAGAATGTTTAAGCCTTTCCACTGGAAAACAAAGTTTATCAAATGATATTCCAAAGCCTAAAAGGTAAAGAAAATATTACAAATATGTAATACTATACAGCATGTAAATTTAATAAAATATCCTGATCACAAGACAGATGAATCATTCCCCTCGGATATTTTCCTCAAATGCTGTGCAGGTACGGATTTCCTAATTCCTTTTTAGCCATACTATAAAAACAGAAAAATTGAGAGTTTAAAGAAATGGAATTATCTATGTACTTTAACAACTCTGCACAAGTCAAAGGTCAAGACTGGTACTGAGAGCATGTCTTTCACGAAACCTTATGTTTCTGTTTGCAAGGTAAGCAGGATTGTAGGAACAAGTAAGCTGGAACAAGGAGGTCAGAAACCATAAATCAGTTCAAATCATACAATACAGAGTGAAATACAAAAGACTTAAAACTGCTACAGAGGATGAAGGCACAGAGTTCTTCCAATTTAGAACTGTTTAGCTGCTTGCCCTTCTAGCTGAAACTAGCAATTTTAAGAAAAATATTCTGTATATCATAATGAATTATGCTCTCTCATCACACACTGTTCTAAGGGAGATTCCTGTCTAAGCAGAAAGAAATGGAAAAAACCCAACAGAGTTGACCAAGGCTGCCACAAGTCAGCTGCCTGATGCTGCTGGGCTTCACGCCCCTCTCTAAAGTGAGATACTGGCAGTGAGTTAAAGAGCTGACTCTCTGTGGGCACACAATGCCTATTTAACAGAATTTGAGTAAGACAAGGGAGATGCGAAAAAATGTTTTGTTTATCCATCGTTGCACAGTCTTCACTAAACACATTCTTTAACTGGTGTGCAAGTTACTAGTTTTCTTCTCCACCTAATGAAAGGGGCATTCAGACTGAGCAAAAAAATGCCTTGGTCTTAATAAAGTTACACATTCATTAGCTTTTGATGAATGCCTGCAACCCCTTTCCCCTTCCCAATAATCTCCTTCAAGTACCCCTAGGCTCTAATCACAGTATTCTCAGCAATTAAGGTTTTGATTTTAAATTTGTTGAAAGCTGTCTAGAGATATTCTGATTACCAGCTGAGCCTCAAATACAAACAACTGGAGGATTTCTCCTGCTTTCTGGGGGGAATCTGTCAGCAAGTTTAAAGACATGATGCCAGTTCAAGTGTTTTGGCCACATGAGAAGGATTCCTAGCTCATTACTTCTTTCATAGGATCACAGAGCAAAGCAAAATTCTCTGCAGAGTGTATCTGGATGTTTTATTTTCCAGAATGTCAGTCTTTGTATTTTCTCTTGGATTCTGCAACTGCTAACAAGGCAGTAAAAGCACAAGGACAGTTTATTCAAGTATTTAGTACCATGCAGCTGTCACATAAGATTGACACTGCTTTAGTAATTACTCCTTCCTACAACCAATAAACTTTCTTTTATAATTAGCAGTGGGAAATCAGGTTTGCAGGCATAAATTATACTCACAAAATGCACCTAAAATATTAACATGCATCTCTTCTTCAAATTTCAAAACTATTCAGTGAAAAAAATGTCAAATACTGACTTTTCTAAACAACACTGACTCTAGAGAAAGGAAAGGGTTTTAAAAATTAATTAGTGTATCCTAACCTAACATGAGAAAAATAGTATTACTTCTGTATTTATACTTTGATGTTCATTAGCATTTTGAAGTACAACCTGCAAAGAGAGAAACTATTTGAAAAAAATAAAAAAAGGTAGTTATCATTAAATGCACTGCAAGACTAGGGAGTTCATCTGTAAGTATAATTCATCAGGAAAAGAGGCAAGAGTCAACTGCAAGAAGTGTGCTTGGGCTTCAGACCGTCAGATGTCACTCATTCTTTCTTTTGTCTGCAATTGCTATGTCTTAAATCAGCTTCCAAATAATTATTTTTACAAGAAACATCTTATTGGTGTGCATCATAATCAAGTATTATGAAATTCTTCCTACTTGATCAACAGTGGTATAACACCAAAAAGTCTGCTCTGAAAAATGTAAACTAATGACCAACACAAATCACCTCAGGAAAGCAAATGAGCTGAAAATATGAAGAATGAATGGCATGAAAATCAGTTTTCTGAAGAAAATTCTTTGGCACTCAACATTGGTTTACAACCTATATCATACTGTTTGGTATACAAATACATTATAATATGATATCATTCAAATATATTTCACACTAACTGCAGTATTATCTCATTAAATTACCAATGGCCAAGTACTTTATGTTTAAAAATTATGAGTGAACCCAGCTTCGAAGCTGTAATGGGCATTCAAGTACTGACTGGATCATTTTCTAGTTTTTAATGGGTGTGAGGTTTTATCTGATCTGCCATACTTGTCCTTGTTGAAGGCAGTTTTCTTTTCTTACTAAACCTTAACAGCTGACTCACTCAGGTGGTCTCAGTTCTTCTAATCTTTTTCTTAAATAAAAGACTCCAGTAATTCCCACAGCCTAATCTTCTGTGAATTGTCAAAAAATACAATAATAAAAAAAAAAAGGCATGGAGAATAGGAGAAGTCAGTCAAAAAATACTTCCCCAGAAATTAAACCTGCCCAAGCTATCTAGAGAGACAATTTCCCACAGGACAGGACAGGTTTTGAAGCACAGTGGTAGGAGGACACTACACCTAGCAGTCACCTGGCCATGGTCATAGGAAACTTGGACATGGTGACTCTGCCTGAGGAGTGAACCTCCACCACTCTATGATTCTCTAACAGGTATTTCACAAACTCCAAAAACCACAACGATGGCAGAATAAGACAAAGGACAGTGGCAGTGTTCCAGCAGATTATGAAAACAAGAGACATTAAACGAAATTTGAAGGCAACACATTTATAAGCACTGGGAAGATATTAACTTTCTTTTGTAATTGTTATGTACTATATATGTATCAATAGAATGTATTATGTGGCTGATCATGTAAGGAAAAGAAGGGGGATTCTCCAAAAAAGAATAAAAAGAAACTGTATTTTTGGGAACAAAGAGGAAACATTCAAAACTACAGTGGAGATAGTGGTGTAACTTCAGCAGCAGTAGCCAGAGGTAGAGGGAAATAGCTAGAAAATAAACCTAGAAAAACAGTTACCACGAGAGCAGCCTGACATGCAGGAAGGCTCTATCATGCAGTTTGTCCATTCATATGGGCAGAACATGCATATTCCAGGACAAGGCAAGAACAGCCCTAATTACTTTGCAACTCCACCTGAACACAAAACAAAACCAACACAGTGCTTCTTGGTTCACTCACAGAAGTGACTGCCAGAAATACATTTAACTTTTTTTTCCCAATCCACACTCCATGCACAAATCATTACTTTGGTAATTTAATACAATAAAATTATTAATAAGACCTTTGAGGTGAATAGCTCTCTCCTAGAAAAACACATTTAACTTCAATTTTTACCTTTACCTTATGAAATGTGACACAATTCAAAGTTAATTATTACTTAAGAATACTTTATAATTGCTAGTTAAGACTCCCAATTCCAGAATTATGGAGCATGTACATTTTACTTTTTCAGGACAGCCTGTGCTATTTACTAAGTCTGTGTAAGACACTAGATAACAGAAAAGCATAATAGCAAGAACACAACAAGAATGAGCGACATGAGCTTTTCCTCCAGTAGAAAACAAAATTATGCATCTGAAACTACACCGCCCTTCAAGACCTTACCTTCTTTTTGTCCCTCATTGAGCCCTTCCCTCGGACCATTATCTTGCATCCTGTTTCTGCCTCAAGTTGTTTAGCTGTTAGTCCTCTGGGCCCAAGGATTCTTCCAACAAAGTTAAACTGAAAGAAAAAAAAATAATTTCTAAAAAAATCAAGTAAATAAAATCAGTTTAAAATTTAACAAGATGTATTTCTGTGTCTAAAAATATCAAGTGTTGAATGGCTTAGGACACCACACTAAATGCCTGAGGTTGAAAAATGTGTTAGGTAGTGTTTTCATACATTAAGTACCCATGTGATCCCAACTTTGGGGATACATGTCTCAGGTGGAACTAGGTCATTTAGATGTAACATCAGGTAGTCTACATCAGCAGCAGCTCCTACTTTCCTCCTCTTTAAGTTGTACAAGCTCTTACAGAAACTCCGAGCTGCTCTCCCTCCCCATTAACGTGTCCAGCCATGCTCATCCATAGGCCAACAAGGTGCACCATGGCCAGGAAACACACAGGGGCTGTGTGTTTGGGAAGGACATCAAAAATACTCAGTCTGGGAAGGACATCAACAATAATCCTTCTTTATCTACCCCTGCCATGGCATTACCTTCAGAAAAAACAAATGAGGCCTCTTACGTGTTTATTTTAGGCTTCATGGGCAACATTTCTTAAAAATACGGTATTGTCATACATACACACACACATATATATATAAAATATTTGTATACATAAAAATTTATGTGTCTATACAGATACAACAAAAGCACATCACTTTTTGTAAGCTGTACCATTTATTTAGTTGTACATACAAATAAAGCAAGCATTTAATGTTTAATTGGCTGACTTCAGCAGACAGCCCCCGCCTACACTCAACACAGTAATACCACCATTTAGCCATACATAACATTATTTCCTAGTTATTTTCAAGAGCTTTTTCTTTTCATTATTTTCAAACACACATTCTGCAATAATTTATTTATGACATAAATAAAAAAAGCACTAAGTGATGGTAGCACTGAGAACACAGAGCAGTGTTCTGTGACAACTGCAGCGCCAAGATGAAGCACCAGCTCAAATGATAGATAAACTAAGAAGTTTCAGACTGAACATGAAATTCAAAGAAGAAATTAAAAGAATAGAAACTCTGCTGTAACGTTCTGCTCTGGATATTTTAGATCCCGGTAAACAAAGTTATTCACTGGAATTGTGAAGAAGTTGGTGGCTTTCATTTCCTCAGCTAATTAAAACTGGGCTTGAGTACTAAAACTCAATGTATCTGAAATCCTTATGAAACTGCAAAGACCAGAAATGATTTAAGAGTAAGCAGAAATTATGAATGCAAGCAAATTAAAGTTCTTTAAGAAAATTAGCAGTGTTTCACAGCAGCTAAACTATTCTGGGAATATATACTCCCAAAGTTATTTGGTATTGCAAGCTCAGAAAACAAAGACATATTATGAAGCTGAATCAACTACAGGGAGGTGAGGGGGTGTGTAGTGAAGACGAAAGGAACTTGTGAACGCACACAGAAACTGTGAATCACAAAAAAATTAAAGAAACATCACTAAGCTTTGATAAAGCAATGAACTAGCTACAACTATTAAAGTTCAGCTGTGAAATATTATTAAAATCTTACATGTTACACATTTTGTGTTTAATACCAAAACTGTACCATTGTTTTACATGAACAGTATCTTACTTGCTTTTTTCCACATCCACACTTCGGCACACTAAAACTTTAGATATCTGTGCCCTTCCACTGATAATGCTAAAACAATATTGCTAAGCTGATTAGAAACCAGTATTTTAACCTACATAAAAGCTGACTATTGCTATATTCTCAAATCTCCCAAGAAAAACAGCAGTCTCTACTGTTTCTTTAATTTGTATCATAAGTAAAAGAAAAATCAAATAATAACTTACTTTGGATAAAAAATTAAATAGAAAAATACAGGATACAAAGAAAAAAAAAGGGAGGAATCTGTATCACCCTTAAGTTTGCAACTTTACTGAAGTATGCAACCTTTTCTTTCCAATCTGTATGTATTAACACTTGGAGTCCTTTTGTATAGCTGTTCCTTCCAAACAGCTGCCTGCTCCCATTGCCTTCTCCTGGGCCCCAGAATTTGATATCTAAAAGCAGGATGCCTAGATAAGGCAGTACTTCTACTGAAATCTCAGCAATGTTAAGTTACTCAGAACAATTTTAAATCGCATTCTTATTAACACATCCCAGGTTGTTTCTTTCCCTCTCTCAAAAAATCAGTTCTTATGTTTGTTTTTACATTCACTGTCCCCAAATACTCCTCTCCATTACCTCAGCCTTGATTCTGCTCCCTAGTTTTATACTCATTTGAAACTTTTATGCCCCCCCCACAACAGCATATTGCTCTACATCTGTGTAACGAATTTCATGTTGTTGACTTCAGGCACAGTAATTTCAAGACAGAATTAAAATTCAAAACTGACTTTAAAAGCATTTGGTAATGACCTAATTTCTTTCTAAGCATACTTTCTATCCTACCAACCAAATTTTCTTCAGTGTGTTAAGAGATACAAGATGAAGGAGCATGCTGCAGGACCCCACCTGAGGTGCAGTCTTAATCAGTCATCAGTAATCAATTATCCCAGATCAAACCAAGTATTGCTTTAATAAATGATCCCCTACCTTTTGTACCAATGCATCACTGTCAATATTCAGTTTCTCAGACAACCATCTTAAAAGTCCAAGCTCAGAACTCATAGAAAAATATAATTCAGACTCTTTTGTCAGAAAGACAGAGCAGTGACCAGCAAGACCACAACTCAGGAACACAGAGTAAGCCTTCAAGTTAGACAGTTTTGTCAGAATCCAGTTGTATCTGCAGCTACTGCTTCTCTTACCTGTCAGGCCAGCTAGACTATCAGACAGACTTACCAGAATGAGACATCTGACAAGTTCAGAAGACCATTGTTAACATCTAACTCTATTTCTTGTGCTCTTTGTCTCATATTGTCGCCCAAACACACTCATCACTGCATTGTGTTTCTCTACAAATATCATACCTGTGCTCAGGAATACTGTTTGTTCTAACATCTGTACAGAGACAAAGCTAAGAATATTTCCCCTTGATTTCCTGGAGTGTTTCTCACTTTGCATTTGAGTACTGTAGGATCCAACTCACCCTCAGAGAATTCAGAAATCGATTTGACCAATTTAAGGCTGCACTACTTGGACTCTATCTAACCTCACACATGCTGAAAAGTGAGATAATGTTAAAAATTAAGCAGAAGTAGCTTAAGCCAAGATTAACTGCTTCTACATCAACAATACAGAAAAAGCAATCAAATGGAGTCAGTCTCTCCTTCCACAATAATTAAAATCTCTCTACACTCAATATATTTTTCTATGAAAAATTTTCACAAGTGGTTTTTGCACAATCGTTTTCCTGAATTTTATATTCATGTGCTCAAGTCTTCTTCAACTCAAAATCAGAACTAAAGAAACAACCTCCAGAAGATGGTGGCACACAAACACAAGAGCATCCTAAAAGCCGAGAATTACAAATGTTTAGTGGAGCTCAGGTGCTCAAGTTCCAACCAGTTACACCCTTGTTGCTCTCCCTCTGCCTGTTTCTCTGCATCATCACCCTCACATTCCCTTAGCTCGCTAACTTTTCATGTTTGAAGTTTTCAGCATGTATAAAACACTACTGGATCTTGCTGGCCTGTAAGACATTTGTTGCCTTTTTTTTGAGAAGATGTCCAGAAGGTGTCCACACCCTTAAAGAGAAAAGAGACAGCATACCTTGGGAGACTGCACATGAGGATATTTGTTACTCCAAGTGTTTAAGCAGAAACAAATGTACTGGGGAAAAACAGATGCTCCAAATCCTAATGTTTCTACTTACTTTGGGATAGTAATGGTTATTCTGCAGCAACCATCACTCCCAAGAGTCAACAAAATTTCCATATGGTGACCTATCTAACAAGTCCACTGCATAAGAAACCCTCTGATAAAAACATCTTCTATTGCCTACACACAGAACAACTATTTCCTAAGCAGACCAGGTGCTTTTATAGTCCTCACCAGTCCCCACACCCAGAACAAATGTAGTAAAGAAAAGTAAGAATGAACCATGCCAAAGACTCAGAGCTGCTGATTAGTAAGAGACTACAAAGAAGTGTGTCTGGTTTTTACAGTATGGGAAATGCAGTGTTTAAGGATCTTTCCATGCATATTAAAATCTGTGGAACTTCAGGCAGACAAGTAGTACTAAATTGCATACTTCTATTGTGACTTATGTATTTTGTGTTTTCCTTTGAAATATGAATATAAGATGACACAAGAACTAATTTACTTATGAAAAAAAATTCTTTACTTCATTAAGGAAAATGAATTTGAAAAAATCCAATTTGATTGAAATATCCAAATCTAGCAAGAAAGAACATAAATATATGCATTTGATCAAACAATTATTTAACTCAATTAAAAACTCATTTATTCTACCATCTTATTAGTAAATGTTCCAGTGACTTACTAAACATTGATTTTGCAGAGTCAGTTACTTATCACTGGAAAAAAGCCAAAACCAAGCTATTTTTCAAGTCTATTTCAACTTAAGGAAATCAAGAGAAGTTTTCAAAAGCTTTTATGTTCTTAGATAAAATTTGTGCATTTGAGTACTTTTCATACCCAGCCTAAACATTGTTTTAAGCAAAGTTTCAAGAAAAGTTCAGTAGTTCCTCTCTACAACAAAACCAAAAGATGCTCTACCCTTCATGCTGACTTTAAGCATACTTTAAGATAAAATAACCTGCTAAATTCAGAAAAATGTTATAAACACACAAAAAAGGAGCCCTTTCTTTACTAATGATCCATAACAAAAGCTTAGCAATGTATCTGTGTTTCTGGTAATCCAGCATTTGGTTTCACCTTCTGATCCCCAGCTTAGAAAAAACACATAAATTCTATTATTCTCCTTAAAAAAACTTCACTGTATTTACTACAGCTGAGTACTTGTAACCATAACTGTCCACTCTTGATGATGTCATTTAATTCTTAACCTCCTGCAGAAAGCAGCTTCAGTATAGTTATGTCATATATGGAAACAAGGTCTCCATTTTGAGACTACCTTTACATATAGTTTCCTTTTTTTTTTTAATCCTAACAGGACAAAAGTTCAGGCTTCTCAATCCGTTCTGTGCAGCCTTGCCTTCCCTTATCCATATTTTCCCCAGTTTTATTTTACAGCCTAGTTAAATGTTAGACATAACTGCCAGCTGAAAGTGGATTTTCATCAAGAGAGAAAACTGTAACTTATATTCAGGCTTCTCCATGGTCAAATCAGTTTTCAGAATGCATACTGATACATTAAGCAAACTAAAGAATCCCAAAAATGTGATTTAAAATGTCCTGGTGGTTTGTTTCCTTTTTGAAGACCCAGAGAGCACCATTTCCTGCACATTTCACTGTCATATGAGTTTCCACACCAAATAAAAAAGCATCTCAAGACCAGGACTCCGTGTGGCTCAGTGGTTAAAACATGTCATGGTTAAGAAGCAACTGAAAACTGGATGTTGTAATGCAGAACATCTGGTAATTTTATCTTGAGCAGCAATGCTGGCCATCAGTTTAGCCACTTCAGAAGAAACTTTCTGTCTTCAGATTGCAGTAGTCATACTCCAGGACCATTTAGGAGACAGCTTAATCTGACAGAGTCACAGGCTAGAATGCCAACCATGGAAATGGAGTAATGAAGAGACACAAAGGAACTGCAAGACAATGAAGGCATTCAAAACAAAGCATGATGAATGTGCATGGCACTCACAATGGTGTTTGTTTAATGTGAGCACTCTTTGTGTGCAAGATTAACATTACTCCAAGGATTAATAAATTTCTTAAAGATACAATTAAATTCAAGTATGTATTTTCATGCGTGTTTTTACAAAGAAAATCAGCTAATGCATTTAATTGTAACATTTATATGCAAACACACTGGAAACACTACAGCAGAAGATCAAAAAAAATAGCACTATGCTGACAAAACAAATACAAGAATGGACACTGAATCCAATAAAGCTTTCACGGACCCATTAAAATTTGCAAATTTAGGTTTCTTTTTCTTCATTGTCTTCTTTTTAAAGGAATACTGTTTTATGATACTGGCAATACAGTTATTTTTCTGCATTTCTCAGAAAATCTTGCATTGGTCTCAGCCAAGTCTTAGACAATCATATAAAAATAAATCAGATACATATGGCTGATTTGATTTTTTTATAAGCCTCTAACTTGAAACAACTATAAAACCACTTGAGGTATTAGAAAACAAAATGCAGCATATTAAACTGTAAGACTGTATATTTTCACTTAGGTAGTTTAGTGCTTAATAAAAAAAACAAAGCTTGTAGAATAAAATTATGGATAGGTACCTTTGAGAATGAATTTCTGAGAAAGTAATCTGAAACTTTTAATAGGGAAAAAAAAGAAACTACAAATGGGTAATTTACCCTACCTTACACTGCAAATGCTTTCTAGCAATAACATTTTCCAATATTTATTCCATTACTATATCACGACCATATAACAGTTTCCACAATGACAACTGTGTCAAAAAAGGCTTTTGGTTGTTGCTTTTTGGGTTGTTTTTTTTGTTGTTGTTTTTTTTGGGTTTTTTTGGCGGGGGGAGGCTGTTTGGTTGGTTAGGCTATTTTCACAAGCACAGTTATAGTGATGTGAATTTCTGTACATGTACATGTACAAACACATACTGTTAAGAGAACTAGCATTTACACCTGTACACACATAATTTGCCAGTAAAAGAGCAGTTATGGATTAAGTACATAACCTTCCAGGTAACATTTACAGCCCCCACCTCTTACTTTCAGCCAAAATTCTTTAAATACTTGAAACTGTTGCCACTATCTCCTCCCATTCCAAAGAAGATGATACCACTACATTTTTTGGTAGGTTGGGATTAACAGAACAAAGTTTCTTCTTCCATGATGACAAAACCTCAGATATATTTCATGGCTTTTTAAGTATTTTCAGTGATTCAACATCACACTTATCTCAGCAGAAAACAGCTACACAGCTTCTGTTAAAGCAGTAAGAACTACCATCAAATAAAAAGAAGTGCATCCCATACTCAGTGACCACATTATAGTTTAACCAAAAACAAAGAAGGCCAAGTTCACATAAACACCCATTTGTATACATTTCTGAAATCAAGAGGAAAAAGTATAATGTTTCAAGAATAACACTGAAATAGTGAAATCTTTCATTAACTTCATTAACATTTAGTTTGAGGATTAAATGTCCTCCAGCCGAAATCAGCAAGTTTGTAACATAGTTTAAAAAAAAAGATTATCTGAGGAGATTTTAAAGGACTAAGAGGCTGACAAACCAGATGGTATTATCATTGTCAACACAGTGAACACAGACAATAGTAACCACATTTAGAAGTTAATTTTTACATACAAACTAGGTAGCTGTTAAGACTGCTAGTGACAACATGTGAAGTTGTTTCCTCAAGTCTCTACCAAACCCACCTACTACTGGTAATAGAAGAGCTGTTGCAGACAACAACGCATGAGAAACATTCTCTCCATTCCTAAATATGGCATGTTTTCTAAGCAAAATAATCAAGTAAAGGTCAAAGTACACATGTAGTGAATATCAGCATGACACATATAATCTGCTTATGTCAAATATATCCACTTACATTTGCTGGATGCATCTGATATATACCATTCTAATACTATAATCAAAGCTAAATGAGAACTATTGAAGCATTTAAGCGATGAAGTAGTAAATTAGAAATGCTGTGTTGTTAAGTAACTTATACATACAAATAACCATTAAATAATCTCTTCATCACTTAAACACAAAAATAAAACCATGAAGGTACTGGAAAATAAAATACAGAATATCAACTGTCAGAAAATTAGGATCTGTCATATTTTCAATTAGGTACTTTTGTGCTAGATAAACAAAACCAAAATTTCCAGTACATCTGTTGAAGTACATCTGAGATGACTTCAAGTGTGAGCAATTTAATCACCAACATTAAATAAAAGGGTCACTACAGCTAAGATATTTAATGCAGTTCTAATTCTCTAAAATTTGAGTGCCACAAAGAGGAGAATAACGTCTTAGATAGGAGATACTTAAAATATTTTTCTTTTATTTTCCTTCGTGTATTAAATGGCTAAGAATAATTTTCAGTACATATTTAATGCACTCAGACTGGTTCCATATTTATTTAGTACACTGCATACATTTTTAACAAAGATTATAGGGTTGGGGGCATTTTGGGTTGGTTTTGGGTTTTTTTTTTGGGTTCTAGTTCAGTTACCATAATCACTTTTCAACATCAAATCCAGATAGTAACTTGACTTATTATGGGAAAGAACTGATAATTATTGTGGGAGTGAGATCAGCTAGGTCTAGTTCAAAAACATCTCTAAAATGTATTAATGCAGAAACAAAGGATATGAACATAATTGTAATACATTACTAAAACATCCTATATGTGAAGTAGGAGAACAAAGCTAAAATTCAGTGTTTTGAAGTCTGATATACTATACAAAAAAGATCAGCATCTGGAGGAAAATGAAAAGAACACATTAGTGCAATGGTTTTGCCTATTACTCACTGCAGAGGTTCCAATAAAAAATACAGCTAGTAACAGAGGAAATTACTTCACTGCATGCAAATACCTGTATCTATTATTCTTTCCCAGAACTACATTTAAGTATTACATAACGCAGTTAGTGTAGGAGTAATTTTGGCAACATGTTAAATTCCTTTAAATTATATTATATTGAACTGGGTTTTAAAGCACAGCTTCTTAGAACAATTAGAAGAGTACAGATTCTATGAGATGTCCAGAAAAGAGAAAGATCTCCAGAAACTTTATCAAATTTATTAGTAAGCACTAAGTGGAGCAGGAGAGAACAACTTCAATCTCTCTTCTAAGTACTGGGGTATTTATGTTTCATGGCATGCATGAGTCAGTCTGCCTCAATGCTGTTTAACCTCTAACTCACCTCATCTACAAAGCTGGTGCCATCAGCACAATTCAAATACTGAATTGTTCACATTGTGTTCAGAACCCAATAAAATCTCCTGAATGAACCCACGCGTGCTGCAAGTCAGCTCACAAAAACTGAGCTCGGTATTTAGCATTTGTTGGACAGTCATACACAGACCTTGCCCACAGATGATCTTTAGTAAGAAATGCTGATAGAAATTTATCTATATTTTCCAGTAAAACTTTTATTAAGAAGACAGTAAACAATCAGTGATGACCAGCAGCACCTTGTTCTCTCTATAGGATTAAGAAATTGCTGCCTTTCCCTTCTTGGGAATCAGCAATACGTGTTTAATGGTTTAAAGAATGGATTACCATAACAAAAAATTGGTCTACTTAAAAATTACTCATCTATTATTTCTTACTGGTGATATTCTCTAAGTAACATTAAAAACAAGTGGTACAATAAATTAGAACTTTTAGGATTTATAATATGACAAATCAGGATTTGTTTCAATTTAAGATTTTGTCACTTCAAGTAGTTCTGTTATTTATTAGAATCACAAGTACTAAATTTTCAAAGGGTGACCCTGAGCCCTATTCAACTATTAAGTTCTCTTTGTTAGTACCTGTATTCTGGCACTGTAACATTATTTAATAAACGAAATACTACATTCAGTTGTGTTCTGGAATGTGCCAAAAATAAACAGCACACCATATAATTTCAGATAAAAAGCTGAGGTTATATTAAATGGGTGATTAATTTGAATAGAAATATTGCTTGCTACAATAAAAACTAAATTGTTTTTATGAAGCACCACCATACAATTAAAGCCCCAGCGCCACAGCAATATAACCATCTTAAAATAAAAATATCAACTTACTGCATTTTTATAAAATCATAGAACAGTTAGGGTTGGAAGGGAACTTGAAGATCACATAACTCCAAATCCCTGCCAAGGCCAGGAACACCTTCCACCAGACCAGGCTGCTCAGAGCTCCATCCAACACGGCCTTGAACACTTCCAGGGATGGAGCACCCACAGCTTCTCTGGGCAACCTGTTCCACTGTCTCACCACCCTAAGGGTGGGGAATTTCTTCCTAACATCTAATTTAATTCTACCCTCTTTCGGTTTAAATCCATCCCCTTTGGCCTATCCCAAAAGACCCTCTTCCAGCTCTCTTGTAGGGTCCCTTCAGGTCCTGTAAGGCTGCCACAATTTACATACTGTAATTCTGCAATGTTAGCTTTGTTGGTAGTCGACTTGCCCATTACAGATTATTACAGATTATTAGCATTTGTTCCTGACTGAGCAGAATATCAGCCACTGATACAGTCATCATTCAGAAAGCTCAGAATCTTTCTGATCACTGCAGCTGTAACCTAGACAAACCAGATTATCCATGTGATGTCAATAAAATATCATTTTTTACCCAGCAGACCACATCCCAATGCTTAAAATGCTCCTTAAAAAAAAAAAAAAAAAAAAAAAAAAAACCCTCAGCATTAAAAAATATAGCTAGGATTTGGAATGAATTACTAAATCCCTCAAATCCACATCATTCACCTCTAATAACCTCTGCTGAAGGATTTGAGAGCATGTTTAACTGACAAACAGCTTTACAAACCTCATGTAAATACATTAGACCAGATCTATAAAAAAATGAAATAAAATAAAAATCAGCCTAGCTTTCAGGTCATTTTAATATGGTAATACAGCTTTCTTGATTAAAGAACAAAGAAATCTCAAAGCACAGATTAAAAGACAAACACAAACCAAAAGTAGTACACTGAAGGGTAGAACTTTTTTCTCCAAATTCTAAACTTGCAGTTTAAAGGGAGATCTGAGTAAATTAAAATAAAATAGGTGTTGTTTCTGTTAGGTATTGAAAATTTTTAATGAAATATAATGACAGCTAGATATTTATCTAAATAAACTTCATTTTTACCACTGAAATTTTAATTAATGTGACAGAACTATCTGAGTAGCTACATCTAGTTGGCTGAATGCATTACAACTAATCAGAGAAGCCAAGATACAGTCTTCTTTTGTCATCTGTTTGAAATAGGTATCTGTCACAAGTCATCATCAAAATACAGTCATAAGAATTCAGGACGTAATAATTCCTGTATATACAAAACTCAGTATCTCCAAAATGTTATCTAGGATGCCAACTTAATTTTCATCCATTGAAACAACACTGAACCACTAACATAGTCTTCCTGGAAAATGTATTTTCAGCTCCTCTGGGCAGAAGATTTCACTCTAATTTTAAACACAATGTATACATGTGTTATCACAGGTGCAAAAAAGAAAAAAATAATTTCTGTGTTGACACAATCCTAGTACCTCTAATCTCAAAGGCACTGTTTTGCAAGATTAGCTGCTAAAGTGCTAACAATTTCTTCAGCAATTCTTTGAGCCGTCTGAAGATCAGTCTAACAGCATACCAAAAGACAGGTATCCTAATCTTCTATATTTTGCAAATTACCTCATCTAATCAAATTTTTTTTCAATTTTCTAAAATCTAACCTAAGATGTAAACATTTATGCCAAGAAATTAACCATTTAGTTCTAAATCAAGCGAATACCAAGAAGCTTTACTGTCCAAGGATTGAGTAACAAATCTTTTTTCATTTTCCTGCAGAAAAATTACACCTTCACCATATAGTTTTGGCATTAAGATAACGGAACCTTCAGATGGAAGGTAGAAAGCAATCCAAATCTTAAGGGAAAGCTATGTTTTTTGTGAAAATGAGTAAGACTTTACATTATATCATCAAAGAACCAAGAAATTTCAAAACACTGAAGATGTTGCACTCCGTAAGTTCCTTTCAAAAGAAGCAGTAGAAATCAGGTAACAGACTAGCAAGGTAGAGACAATTTAAGAATAACTCTTAAATTACTGACCTCTAACATAAAACCATAAAAGCTGTTTGCTTCTGTTCTTTACTGTGCAGAATGAAACAATCACTTGGGAAAAAAGCTAATACCCTTAATAAACTGCATTAGGCTTATAGAAGGAATAAAGGCAAGTTTATTAGATTAGCTAAGATCTACTGATATTTATTCTGATATTTTTGATAATGTAACACAAAGGTAATACTGGCATTGGCCTAAACAAGTTACAGAATTCAAAATGAAGATCCACAGAAGAGCTGCTGTGCCAATTAAAAAAAGGAACCAACACTTCAGAAATGGCATAATGTACTAAGATCTTCAAATTACTATACAGTTTCACAGCCATAAATCTCTCTATACAGAAGTACATAAAAAAAGTCAATCTGCCTAAACACAATGCATCAAACTCCCTGAGCAAAGCAGCTCAAATCTCTCTAATCTCTTTAATTCAAGGCCTCAAAACCTTATCTGGTGCATCATCCTGCTATATACAATCCACCTGAAGAGAAGAACCTACACAAACACATAAATTAATCCAAGACTATCTCAAATGATAGAAAACCACCCTGCTAGTACTACTGCAACAAGCAGAAGCTGCTCCTGTAATAGGAAGAAAACCAGCTCTTAACATTAAGACAAATAAGACCTAAAGATCACTGCTGCAGTCTTGTAAAAGCTGACCCTAAGCTGCTCAGTCACATCTCACTTTTACAAACCCTCCATCAAACTTAAGGAAAGGGACAGACCAATTCCTGCTAAGAGCAGGAGATCTGG
This sequence comes from Haemorhous mexicanus, assembly GCF_027477595.1. NCBI lineage: Eukaryota > Metazoa > Chordata > Aves > Passeriformes > Fringillidae > Haemorhous > Haemorhous mexicanus. Next base: position 32,975,740 of record NC_082343.1, read on the forward strand.
AATTTCCTGATCTCTTCCCATCCTGTCAGAGTATGCCACAGCACAAGGAACAGTAAAAGCAAAAAGGGAAGGCTTTAACCTGCATTACAGTTTCACATCTTTAGCCCACAGCTTCTTTTAGGGCCCTGTTGAGGCCAGCTTCAGAGTGCCACCCACACAGACACTCCCTGTGAATACAGAAAAGGACAGAAAGGCTTCTTCACTACCACTTTACCTGCTGAAGAGCCACAGATGAGATTTTGCTCTTCACTTCTCTTTGAGTCAGCTGTAAGATAGTGGTAACAATCAAGTCTGGGTTCAAGAACTAAACAGGTTCTTGAGAAGAAACTAAAAATCTCAGATATGAAGAAGCAGCAAAAAGTATCAAGCAGGACTAAGCTTTCGACTAAGGCCCTGTACTTATTCCAAGCTTACATTCAAACAGCACTCACTGAAAGAACTAGATGTAGTAGTAAGTTACATGTCAAATATTAACTTTTATTTTCGAAGTGCTTCTAACATAAAATCATATTTAAATCACATGGCACTTTTCTATCTCTATAATAAAGATGGGGATTAAGATTATAAAGTTTATACCATTTGAGGACATTCATACTTTCATTTATTAGAAAACCAAGCCCTTTTTCTTCTAAATTAAGCATTAAATTCTGAGATACTTAATCGAGTATCAAACTGTTTCCAAGAGTTCCATTATGGAGCAAGAAAACATCAAAAACAAGTTACTGTAAAAATCACCCAACAAGCTGCTTGGATCAAAAGTAAATAAGTAAATTTTTAAAGTAATTTTATTTGGACACCAAATGAAGCATTCATGCCTTTTTTACACTGAACAAGCCAAGTTTTAGAGTAGTTTTATAAAACTACTCATACCAAATTAAAAATTTGATGTTACTAATAAAAGCACTCTTTCAAGATTTGTCCTTCCAAACTCTTTAACCTTCTCTGTCATTAGGGCTGACTGATAAGCCACCAGCTGTTTTTTTTCTTCTCGGTGCTACAATGCATTCTCTTCCTTTTTAAGGCTAGCATACCCAAGCCACAAACAGCACGACTTTAGCCAGCTGCTAGAATGTCACAAACCTATATATTTAGCTCCCATCTCATTTACTGCCATCCCTCAGTGTCAACCATTTAATGTCCCTTTTGCTCCAGCCTCCTGACATTCCTCACTGAGCTGACAACACCGCGGGCTGGATCAGCAGACACAAGATACAAGAACACACAACAACAAAGCAGAGACCTTATCAGTTACCAGAGACAGAAGCCATGCCTTGTCAAACACACTCAAGCAAAAAGCCTTTCGGGTTTTGCCTCCCTCCCACCACTTCTGGACTAATTTTTACTGTTAATAAACTGTGTAGTTGTTTGCATAAATATTACCTTTAGATCTTGAGTGAAATAGCAATTTGTTCTTTTAGCATGTTTTTGCCTCGCCTCTGCTTTGTCAATACTTTTTGTACATTATAATATAAACTAAAGTCACATTTCCTTTCCATTTAATACTGGCTTTAACATTAAATCTTTTCCTCATGCCACAAGTTTAAAGAGAATTTTAATTGGGTAGTTTAAATTCCACTTCAAATAACTAAAATAATATCCCTCAAAATGATTTTTTTATGCTACATGCTCTGTTCATGTAAAAACACTAATCTAATTACTGTCGTATTTTGGAAATAATTGGATTTTAAATTGCTTAGAATTATCAACATAAGTGAGAAAGCTGTAAAGATAGACAAATTAACAATTTCATGGTTTTAAAATGGGAATCTCTGTTATCATTAGATTCCCATTTGCAATTATTTAAAGGCCCGCAGAACAGTTTGGTAGTTCCCTCCTTTAAGTGGTCATAAAACCCTTTAAACAGTAATTGAAAGATTGTTAACAGAAACTCTCTCAGGAAATCAGATCCTGTGAACAATCTAACAGTAGGCATGCTTAAGCGAGATAGTGAATAATCTGGTTCATCCTATTCACTAAAATGAGGTTTTCAGAACAGTGACAAGACATCAGTTTCAATAACACCAGGAGATGAGTAAAAATTGTTCAATTCTATGCTCTACTTGGGAATCGTGACACATTTATCTAGAGAATTAACAAGTTGTGCAGTGTGTAAATCGGTCTCCAAGCCTAACCATAGGATCCAGCAGTGCCCTCTAAGCCTCACAGTTTACATCATTAAACTCATATTCCAGTAACAAAGGATCCTCAGGATATACAGTCCAACAACTAATTTCCATAATAATACCTTTTAATTAGATGTGACTACATATGACATTACCCAAGGCACTTAAAGCTGGCAATTTAGCTGTAGACTACTTCCATTTCTCAGTAATTAGAAGTGAGAAAGATACATTTAAGTTGGAGCACTATGGCACATAGTGTAACTATAGTTAAAAATACTAAGAAGAAATTGAAGTCTTCTTTCTAAGAAGAAATGGAATTCTTGTACATAAGGGACATTATTCTCTTTTTCAATTTACCAGACAAATGCAGCTGCTTTTTCTCCTTTCAAAAGGAAAAACTGACTTTGCAGAAACAGGCTTTGAGGTTATACTCAAGTTTATGTAAAGAAGAGGTTCCCAAGAACCACTTCATTTTATTTTATTAGTTACTGGAACTTTGTCTAAAGTTCATCATCCCTTTAAGGCAACAGATTTTACGCTGAATTATTCAGTCTTTTATAATTCTACGTTGCAAAACTATATTTATTTGCCACCTTGGAAGATGGGAAGGGAGGAAACACAGAAATTGCACACTTCCAAATCAGAAGACCTCAATGCAGTACTATATAAATAGCAATTACTATTTTTTCCTCCATAATAGCACTCTTTCATAAGCAAAGTTAAAAATAAAGCAGTAAAGCATCTCACCAAGCAACTAAACCCCATGATAAAGATGCACAGTATTGTTTTGTGGTTAAAGATAGGCCTTAGCAATTAGAGCTGTGATGAAAGTTTCCATATTCAAGCAACGTACTTTGGGAAAAAATGCATTTTATCAAGCTTCTGAAGTGAGTGAGAAAGTAAGGTGTTTAACATTCCTAAACATAAACATGCTTTTCATTCATGTGACTGATTTTAATTGCTTAATTTAGCTGACTAAATTGTAATTTATAATCAGAACCAGTATTAGATAATTTCTGCTTTGCTCCTTTAACTTTTACACTTGAGAATTGGTATCAACTGCAATCTCATTCATAGACTGGGAGCTTTATAGTGAAACAAGCTGAATTTTCTCCTTCATAGGGGAAAGTGAGTCAGAATTCTTACCTCATTTAAGACAAATCAAATTCTGAAACATCTATTTTTATTGTTAAATATATTGAAAACATTTCCAGTATTGCACAAGCAGAACTATAAAACCTCACTTTCTAAATAAACATCACGCTTAGTCATTACTTCATACACAGTTTATACTACTTCTCATTAATTAGAGGTTTATTTACCAAACTAGGTCTAGAATTTCATTCCATGAAAATACTGAAACACATCACAGAAAGTAATTTTAAACTGCGTCATCAAAACAAAAGCAATCCCCCTTCCAAAAATTATAATAAAACCCAACAGGATTATCTAACTGGTAGCATTTCTCATTCTACTACAGACCCTAAATTATATACTTCAATCAAGTGTAAAAAAAGTAAGATTAGAAACTGTCAATGCCTATTTACTGTTATACAAGTATTTCTTCTAAAAAAAAAAAAAGAAGATAGATTTCTCAGTGTTAACCATATCTGAAGTGAAAAATTAAACTAGTAATTCCATTCACCTTCTAGAAATGTTACAAAAAGTCTTCTCCATATATTTACAGCTGCTATAATCAGAAGACAGCTCAATATTTCCTTTAGTGTTTTAAGGTCTAACCTGCCTTGTTTGCTCTAAATGACTCCTGCTAAAAGCTCTCAGGAAACCTTAAGTCTGTGTTCTAACTGTAAGAATACAATACATAAAAAGACAAATTAATGAAAACTGAAAAGCACCGGAAACGTCTTAAAAAGCTCCCAACCTTCTTCTTGGGAGCATGTAAGGCTACAAACCCCACAACATAAGCACTATAGAGTTCTGTGATTCAGCCAGTACCAAGCACTAAGAGCAGCAGTATTACAGCCCAGTAATAAAGTGAAAGCAGCCCCTTTGGATATCAAGTAATATAGAATCTATTATCCTAAATATGTACAACACTGCTAAAAGAGCAGCTTATCAACAATTGCTTCATTCAGGCTTTATTCCTAACTAACTTCTGCCTTTTACTCTGGGATTTTGAAGTAAGGACATGGGTACTACTACTTCTTACAGTTCAGTGATGACCAATATCACTGCAGACACTGCCACAGAAGAGGAACTACCTCATATTTAACACAGGAGAAACAGCAGAAGAAAGAGTTATATCATAAAGCTTTGAGATGTACTTCAGGTTTACATGTCAGCCTATCTGTCTGTAGTGACTTAGGATTTATATATATATATGTTCCAGCCCCATCTATATTACAAAACCAGAGTTTCATGTCTCTCTCTTGCTTTTAGATTGCCCATTAGCAGACTCACAGAAAAAAGTGTAGTCCTTCACAAAGACTCAAAGGCCAGTGCTTACAATTTTTCCAGTCTTAAGGGCAACAGTTGCACTTGTGGAAGAAAAAAAGATATCCAAAATATTATTGTGGCTACAATAATTTGAAAAAATCAAATGACATTGAAGCTCAAGATGTACTGTTTGAGTACTTGTGTTGAATGACATCAACTTTGCTTTACTTTTAATGCAAATGACATTTATTTTTTAAAAAAAGGTAATCGAATTTTCAAGTAAGTTCAAATTATAAAATTCAAGCAATTAGGATAAATATTACAACCCAGACATTTAAGATGTTGATTTGAATAATATATTCATTATCATCAGTACTTAAATACATGAACAATATAACAAGGAGTCATGTCCAGATGGAACAGCAATACAGAGATACTTGTTTAATACACCATTCACATTTTTAGACCACCTGTACTTCACAGAAAAAAAAAATCATCTGGTAAACTGCTGCATATTTAAGACAACTTCCAACCACAATTTAATTGATAATCTACCCAAAACAAGCAGTATCACTGACCACAGGGCAGAGCCCTCAGTGTCCTCTGATGCCACAGATCACAATGTTAGCAAGTAGAACAAACTGGAATTTTTGGGTCAGTATGTTCTGAGTGTTTATGCACCACACAGCTGAGAGATATTGATCAAGCTTACATCTGTACTCTAAAGAGACAGAAACCTGAAAAAGCAGTAATCAACCCAAGCAACTGGAGTGTTGGGTGGATGAATGTACATAATTAGGACAGGTGCATGAGCTTTCCTGAAGAGAAAAAGTGCTATACTATATAATAAGAGAGAACTGAGTGCAAACAAGGTGTAAAAAGTAACTGGCTGTTCCTCAAGCAAAGTTATTTCTCTTAGAGTACTAAGTGTATTGGAAAGAAAATAATTCACTCAGTTTCAAAGTAGTGCAGCAAATTTCAAAAGGAATCAGTGCCTTCACAGAATTCACTATTAGAAATTGCTCTTAAAGAGAAAATAAACATATAAAAGCTTAGAACTGTGAATTAATATTATGCCAAGGGACTGAAATTAAACAACAGTGTTCAACTACTGTTCTTACTAGCATTAAAAAATAGCAGAGACTAATTTCATAGACTGAGTAGATCCATACTAGAGCTACAGAAACCCCGAATCTCCAAGGCAGAGATACCTACTGACATAGCATTTGTGTTTGATTTTGAATCCAACATTCCAAACCAAGGCATTCTCAAGCAATGAAACAAAACATGGAAAAAGGAAGTAAATAAAAGGAAAGTTTATTACCAAAGCTGGATTTTTGTACTCTCTTCCCCTCAAGAAAACTCATATATAAGACAGCCAAGTGACCAACATTAATGAGACACGTATGAGGAACAAAACAACTCTGTTCTTTTGAAATATGGAACAAATTCAGATCAGAAATGAATGCTATAGATGCAGCATTACACTGAAAACTTTTCCATGACAAGTGATGTACACTTTTAAATACATTAGTAACTTCAGAAATAGCATAGTATCAAAAGAGCACACCTGTTTAAAAAACCTCAACCATGCTGCTCAAAAGGCAACTTATTCTTTTTTCCTTCAAATTAATATGCACCTTCAAGGTTTGTGGGCAGACTTAATCGAGTAAAAAACAATAGAACTTCTACCACTGAGGGCATGTAAATTGATTTTTACCTACGCATATGATTTATGAGAGGTAAAAAAGAAAAGCAGGTATTCTGACTGGAACTCAAAACTATTTTAAATAGCAATTCTAGATAGGTGCCAGCAAAACACAGAGCAAACAAAGTAGCTAAGACTTGCATTTCACTGACCTGCCCATATGAAGTTACCAAACTCCGGCTGTCCTCTGACTGGAAAGCATCAAATTACTTTCGCAAGGGCAATTCCATAAAATTCTGACTATACAAACAGTAATACCTAAACTGCAGAGCTGCTAAAAAGGAAGAAATATTTAATATATGTGTCAAAAGCTGACTGACCACTGCAGGGGGAGGGGGTGAAGACAGCATGGTATTACAATTGCCAGGTTAAGTTTCTGGGGAAAGTATTTCAGCTTAGTGCTACAGTTCTCCTTTTGTCAACTAATCAGAAGGGGAAAAAACATAATCCTCAATAAAGGGTTTTTCTCTCTGTATTTCCTCCTTCCTTAAAACATTGTGCCTCTCAAATCCCATATCTTTCAGGAGTCTGTTTCGACTCTCTGAAGCAGAAGGAAGATCTGCTCCTGACTTTGAGTAACAAAGTACAACGATTAGGGATTCTGATGTCCAAACAGTAATTTGTAAATTCACCTATGTGTTTTAAACACAAGCATTACCTTGCTCTGTTAAGTATTGTTTCAGCACTTACTCAATGTATTTCCATGTTTACTGCAGTCTCCAATCCTAGTCAAAGTACGCAGGTCATTAATTCACAAAAAACTGCCAACAAGTTCAGCAGGTGTACCCAAGAGTACCAGACCTCACAATCACAAGCAAAAACATCATGCTGAAGCACATCCTCATCTCTGTTTAACATCCTTCTTTGCTAAAATAAACATTTCAAATAACAGACTGAAAAAAAAACCCTATATAAAACAAAGCAAAATCACTATGTTACAAATACCAGCCTCACAGCTGACCTTTTTTACTTGTATTTGCACCCAGCTCTCCTAGACTTAAGTCTTGCAAGAGCAGAGATTGCCCACTGAAAGCCTGACTCTGCACAGAAAACAAGATGAGTTAATGAAAGGCACCACAAGAGCAAAACAATCACGATGGATGTTGACTGCTGGACCTATTTCAGGAAGTTCCACTGGACACTTCCTTTGCAACCTCAAATTTTTTTAATTCCCACAGTCAAACATTTTTAATAAAATTAACTTATTAGAACCATTTTAGCTATTTCATCCAAAGAAAAGTAACAGGTATCTTCAAGCTATTTAGACTGATTTTCTAAACTATCATCCTGCTTTGGCACTTGGCTTCCCCATACACACACAGTCCTCTCCAGCCATGGTGAAGAGAGGCACCCAAATGTCTGGCAGTGGCTGTTAATGTCAGATTAGAGGATTCCTATCCTTACAAGCTGGACCTGTATACTGATTAAAAAAGAAAAAAATTCCACTGCATGCTGAAGGGAGTATTATACACATGCTGCACATGGCATGTATATCATCATGCACATAAAAGTAGGAGTTTAATATTATGATACTAATTTGAAGACATTACTAATACAAGCATCAACATAAAAACATGGCGTCCTAACAAATATGTTCAGCTTTCCTAGCACTACCAAGTACAACTCATTTCTTCTCCAGATTTCCAAATTTACTTTGAAATATATTAAGGGGAACATAGCCAAAGCAAATACTACTTACTAAGCTCTTACTTTACCTGTCTTACTTCCACCCTACCTTCTACTTTTTTTTATTTACACACACAGAAAGACCACAGGACCTGCAAACAGCACAAATAGTAGGAATAAAATGGGAAGAAGAACATTAACAGATAAATGACAAGGCAATCACCTGACTTAATTCCACTAAATTCTTTAAGAGTTTAAGAGGGAAAAATAATGGAGATACGGATCAAGTTAATTGGTACTGCTGAGCTGCTGCTCAGCCTGCAAGATTACTGTAAGGGACTAAAGGACAGGATTTTTAATGCCAATGTATTTTAGACTGTCTTCCATCCTTTTGCCTCCATGTCCACACGTGCTCTGGAGATCTGACCAGATTATCTATGAATAAACTTATGACAACATCTGTCATCTTGCATCAAAAAACCCCCAAAACTAAAACACCCACCCAAAAACCAACAAACCCCAAATCCCCCAAACCAGCTACTGAGCCTTTAGCATGGTTCTAAAAAATTTTAAAAAAACCTGTCAAAAGGTGATGCAGATGGTGAGTAATGGAAGGATATCTAATAAAACATTAGATAGAAGGGGTAAAAAAAAAAATCTTCATACAGATATTAAGGTATGTCTCCATTTTAATAGCATCTAAACAAAGGGGCCCTTTCTCAATCCATATCCTTACCATGTGCAACCAGAGTGCATAAAGCCTCTCATTAATACGTAAAGTTCAAAATAAAAATTAAATTCTTTGTTCCCATTACTTCTATTAAAATGTTTTTCCAATGACCCTACTGAGACTAAAAATTAGTAATCAAACTACTTTAGTTATTTCATATACATTTGTACTTTCATCAGTAGCTGACCACTTTCCAAATCTTCCTTCAGCCCTGCCATTATTCTGTATCCCAAGTTTATGTACAGAGATCAGTTATATTCTCTCTTTCCTTCAAATTGCAAGGGTAAACAAGGCCTAGTCTTTTAGCTTCCTTCCCTGTTTACCACTAGGGAGTGAAAAGCTTAAGTAAATAATCAGAACAATAAATAAAGATGATGTTATCATTTTCCTAATCCATATTAGGGATGCTATTAAACTCTGATATTACAAATTGAAAAAGGATTTAAACACTTTGTCAGTAAGTTCCCCATAGTAAAATGAGTCCCTGTGTTCATCGTTGTGTTGCACTAATTAAACAGTTTTAACTAAAATGGTCAGGAAGTACACACAAGCTGTTTATCACTGCTGGCCTTTGAGCTCCAGTATACTCCAAGGACACGCTACTTTAGATGCGATAATTACTGAGTTCTTACATTTTTACTGAAGAGGCACAGAAGAGTTCCAACAGAGAATTTCACATTAATCAGAAAGAACAGGGTACTTATTAATAATAAAGCTATGATTATAATAGAAAAAAAACATTTATTCAGTTCAACATTTGTAGGTACTAATTCAAAGAACTGTTTAAATTGATATCAGGCAGAAAGTTTAGTCTCATCTCTCTGGGGAAATTTGAGAAAATTAATCATTTATCTGAAGCATAAGAAATGCTAAAGACTTTTAACTATTCACTCACAAACAATAGCTTATCCTCCATTCTTCTGCTTAAGAGCTCAACAATTTCTCTGACATCTCTTCTTCTTACTTGTTAAAATTCTGATGGAAGTTATTTCTCCACGAATTGGAAATGTCTTCAGACTATAACACCAAAGACTTACATGAGAGTACAAATATTACTCTATAGAGAACTCTCTTTTAACTTAAGGGCAAAATATGGACAATTAATGGAATTTCATTCCTTGGGTGCCTTCTGCAAAAGTTCTCTCTCAAGTTTCAGGAGCATATATACATAGTTCAGAAAAGCTAAGTATCTCAAATCTCAGTTTTAATACTAAAATTTCTCTAAAGTTTAAATATCTTTGAAGGGTGCTAGAAGAAAACAATACAAATAGACCCCATTGTGTAACAGTAACTTCCTAGGAAAAAAAAAGTGTCACAAAGGAGACCATCCCAACAGTTACACAATTTATCAGACTCTGACTAGATAATGGAAAAATTCTCCTTATTAACACAACACATCAAAGAAAATTTATTCTTGCCTACCAAGATTTTTGTGTATCTTCCACTTACTAGTACAGAAGCAGAAGTTCAGATTCTGCACAGTCAGCATTTAAAAACTACAGGCTGTTTCAGTCAATTAATTTTTTGGCAAGTTGAACCTTGCATCAACTATGGCCTTCAAATAAATATTAGATTAAAAATACGCAATATGCACTAGTACAATAAAAAAATTAGGAGCCTTCAGGGGATTTTACAGATTTATTTTAGCTTTTAAGTTTAATATTATATATTCTTTATTTTGTGTGGATAACCAAAGGATAGTAAGACAGTAATATCAAAGTGATTCAGCTTATGAAAATTTACTGTTTCATCCTCTGTGTATGTTTATACATACACATATATAAAGCAGGTTTGTTTAAACTTATGGTAGACCACTATTTTTATGCTCACAAGTAACCTAGGATACTGTGCACAAAATGGCACTATAGTACTTTGCAGTATTCACTACAATCAACTAACCAATATGCTCAAAATTCTAAGTCAAAAATACCATAACAAAAGCTTATTAGAACATCCTAACATTTTGCTGATTTTTTTTAAAATTTCTGTTTATAAAAATATTATTAAGTATACATCAGAAAACCAGTTTCTGGTCACCTTTTTTCTGAACAACTTTAGGTTTATCCAACTTTATATCTTTGTAATGTATACAAGACAGTCAGTTGGAAGAAAATTATAGCAACAGAAAGAATCAGCTAGATTTATCTGAGAAACTCACTCTCATAGTCCATACAGCATGTCTTTCCTATATCTGGTAACAACTAAATTAACTGCTGAATATGAGTAAGAAGTTTCACATACTGTTGTGAAAATTCTCACAGGTAACAATTTCTCTCTTTACACACAAATTTACCTTCACTGGTGAAATTAATACTTATCTGTGAATTTTACACTTTTTTTTTAGTAAGTTGGAGTCACTGCACTCCAGACCTTCTAAATGCTGTGCTAGCCTGAATTCAAAGCAGGTTACTTAACATCTACGTTGCAAAAAGATTTTAGAGATGGCCTACATACCAAATCACAGCTTTTTATTTGTATGCAGTGGTATATATTCTAGTTGATTAACCAATTATTAAGGCTGGGCAGATCCCATTCCAAGCAGCAAGGAACAAATACAGGAGCACACAGAGAACACTGGGCTTGGCTGCCTGGTGAAGCTTGAACTGCCAGGTCCCACCACAGCAGCAGAAGCTTCACATTTTCTAGCACACACTTCACATCATCTCACAAGAGCCAACAGCCTTTTTATTCTGGGTCACATGAACACAAACCACAAGCCTCTCCAACTTCCGAATGCCTAAGGCTTTATTAAAATAAATTAGCGACCACTTCAAGGCCGTTCTTCTAAAAGCAAACAAAGAGCTAGCAGTAGCTAGTGAAATCATTTCTTTGTCAGAAACTTGAGACAAGCTCTTTCCTGCTCATTTACACTATATTTGATAATTAACTGGCAGTGAAGACCTAAGCTACTAAACATGAGATTTCTAGAACAGCAGCTTAATAGTTAAGGGAAACCCAACACCTTTTTCTTACTCATAATCCTTGTACAGCAGGCATCAAGCTCTGTAAAAACTACAACAAATAACTTTGGCAACTCTTCACAAAGAATACACTATCAAGTTATGAAACCAAGATTTCAATAACTAAGAAATGTTTTAAAAAGCCACTAAGCAATATAATTCTAAGATATCTGGAAGTATTAAGTCCAGAGCTACTAACATGGCTCTGTGGAACAACTGCATAGGACAATTGCTCTCAAAAATCTGTAACACTCAGGAGTTTCAAAAGAATTACTGGTTTTGGTGTGGGGACACGTATGCACATACACACATGTTTAATTTGGAAGAAAAATGCAATACAAGGGGAGAGACATGTCCTTAGTGCTAGTGCAAATTCCTTAAAGACTTTTCCCAGTAGAGGTATTTTAACCCCAAAGCAAAACAACTAGTGAAAACTTGAAGAGGGAGAAAAGATATTTGTCTAAGTACTCGGTTCTGAATAAGGACTTGCACTTAATTTTATTAATGGAGCATGGCACAGTGAGGTTTATTTAGAGGCCTGTATGTTCAAAGCAGCACTGAAATAATAAAACTCCATTTGGAGAGCTTAATCTAATTAAGCATACAAAGAAAAGCCACAGAAATACACAAGTGTTACCTCTATTTTTGCTGTTCTGTACTTTCTTCCACTTTGTATCACTTTAATGAGCAAATCCCTTACTCGGACCCTGCACTCCTCTACTGCAACAGAACCTGTAAATTCCATTAGGGAAGAACAACATGGCTTCCTCTTTTGTCACTGATCAATGAAAACGCTTGGGGGTAGTTGGGGTAGATTTTGAAAGGACTGTTCTTCACAAGTAGTCTTTAGAAACACTTCAGAGATCAGATTAATTCAAAACAGTTCCAGTTAAATGAAACCATTCCCCTTCAGAAGGTAAGTGTACAATGGAACAGAACACCACATGGAGTGCACAATATTGACAGGCAAGCAAAGAGTTTTGCTTAAGCAGGGTGGGGAAAGAGGAGAGGACAGGACAACCAACCCTGAGATAAAGACACTTCTATAAGCAACAGAACTGGTTACACAGGTATGGGACAAATAGTAATTGAGACTAAGTACAGTCTCCAAAAGGTCTTTGAAGGGCTCCAAAGCATTCTGCAGATGACTTAGAGACACACCAAGAGGGAAAAAACACCATCCCAAGAACTACTTTCCTCCTAAAATTCACTTCACAAGTGTATCAGGATGGAAAACAGTGAATGAACAAGATAATTAGGAACTTACATCTAAGGTTTAACAATCCATACTAGTTTGGTATTTAACACAACCTTCTTCCACTCACACTCACTGCAAATCAATCAAAGTGGAACATAAAATGATCCCCTAGCATCCAAAGCAACTCAGCGTGATCCAAGGGTAGCATCACATGAAATTTACATTTAAAGACGACCACAAGGATCAAAAAATAATTTAGGGACTAAAAAAGATATACTTACATCTGGATATTCTTTTACAGGCACATATAGTTTCTCTTGTAACTGTACAATAGGTCCCACAGCATCTGGTAATTCTGCACTTCTCTTCTCCGTACTACCATTTAATGTGTCGTTATACATGTCTTTCCGTACTCTGCTAATTTCTGTGGGGGGAAAAACGTATATTAGGCATTAAATACAGTAACAGATTACATTCTAACATGACAATCTTCTCTTTTTATTATTTCCTAAATCTTAATGCCATTTTCTTCCTCTTCTCATGAATATCACAGTAGCTGAAAAATCTACTTTGGTTTTGTCTTTTTTCCTCTCCTTTATTTGGGGGTTTTCAAATGTCTTTCATGTCTGTAAATTTGCTGCCTACTCATCCTGTTTATGGAATTCAGCTATTGAAGTAAAAATTACATGCACCTCCTCAGAACACTTACAAGATTGCTCACATCATTTAAAAGGTGTATAAAAACAGTTCTTTTATGGGGTTTTTTTTAATAATAAAGCAGCTAGAAAGCAAAAAAAAAAAAAAAAAAAAAAAAAAAGAAATCTGTACCCAACATAAAAAATAGAAAAATGCATCAATACAGTACTTTTGCTAGTTATGGGATTAACTATAGCTTAGAAATTAAATGGAGCATCTTTTAGCTATGGGAAATAGGGCAATTTAATGGTGCAGTTCATGAGCACATGATATGACAACACTGGTAGATACTGTTCTACTGACCACCTCCAAAGAGATAAGAAAAATAAAGTCAAGTGTGTTATCAGAGACCTGGGCAAGCTCTCTGTGCACCCAGAAGCCCTACTACTTCATTTCAAAGTAATGAAAAACTCCTCAAGAGCACCAGGGAATGCTGAGGATGAACTTTTAAGTACTGTTTCTACCATTTGCACCTGTGTTACTCACACCTTGCAGTATTTAGTAGGAAGATGAAGTTTAGTAATTAAAAACAAGGTCGTTAAAAATGGGTATTTTAATTCAAATCTACACTAGGGTCACTAAGCTGTAATAGTCTAAGAATGAACACAAAACTTCATTTTGTTTAACCAAAACAGACATTTAACAAGAAGTTACATTTTATTCTAAATCTGTTGAACATGGTATTTAAATTGCCACTATAAGAATCAGAAGTTTCACATTTCATAACTTATGGAGTCCCAAATAGTTCTCAAGGAGTTTATTTCAGTACCACTGAAGAACTACTTAAAATGAATGTACTGACCAAGTTTCAAACCAAAAAGTAACATTTCAACAGGATTGCTCCCAAAGCATTAAGACTGACAATAGCATGGGCTGTAAACAAAGCAATGAGTAAATCCAGGCCTTTACTTAGAATTGCAGCAACTGCTTTCAAAGCCTCCAGAACTAAACATGACACTGAAAACAGAAATCTTATATTTTCATCTAAATACAGGAAGCCACAGAAAGAAGTCACTTAAAACTCTAGCAGCAGACAAGAGATTAATATAACCTCTGTTTCATAATCAGTTTCTTCTCTGGCAAATGATTAATAGCTGAGATTTCACCACCTGAAAAGCTGTGGGGTGGGGGAGAGCATGAGAAAGGAGACATCTCTGAAACACATATTCAGGAACAAGTTGTTTCTCTGCTGGAAACTAACACAGTCATGTGTACTGTATTATGATTTGGTAGTTAACACCTGTTTACAATGGGGGACACAAATTTTGTCACCATATAATCATAGCGGAAGGGAAAAAAATCCTCATCTCCTTCTACACAGACAATTTTGGCAATGAGCACAAATTCCTCAGAACTACAAGCAGTATTTATACTGGCTTCAGTATATAAAGAAATTCTTTAGCACAACTCTTTGAACAAATACTACTATCTTTTGGCATACTTCGTTCCCTTTTCATTCTCTTCTGATTTTCCATTAATTTACACTACACTGAAACAAGCTAGGCAGCCTGTACAAGTACTGAAGCCTAAGTAACAACATGGTCATTTTTATTTATAGTTGGCAGCTACTGAGTAGCTGCACCAAAATTTTCCTTTTAAAATATTTTAATCTTTCCTTTGCAAATACTCCTATGACACATTCGTGGCACTTGAAAGCCAAACATCCAGAACACACGCAGACAGTATGAGAGTTGGCTTGAGGACCACCCCTCAATTTCAGCTTGTGTGAAACCTATCTATCACGCCTCAAACTTTGTAGAGAACCAAGACATCTGCCAACTCTGTGAAGCAGAAAACTTGACCAGACACCTGAACTTTAGTTTTCTTAGCATGTGTAAGTTTGTATTTTCTCTCTCTACAATTCAACCCAGCAGTAAAGACAACAAACATCAGGATAGGGACAGTCACCTACAGCAGTCAGCAGTGTCACTTGCTCCTCAAGTGCTACCATTTCTTTTGCTTCTTGGAATTTTACCTTCTCTCTTGTCTTAGATACTTTCTCCAAGACCTCAGAAGAAATATTCAGAAGCAACAGATGAAATTGCAGGCATGTATTCCAGGTTTTCTTTAACTGCTGATCCAGTCTCCAAACTCCACTTCTGCGCAACACATTATCTATGAAACTCCACTTATCTTAAATTTGACAGAACTGAAGGACTACTGCTTAAATGATAAAATAATCACATCAAATCTCTAGTTCACCCATTGTCTCTCGCTCCTGACTACAGATGGAGTACAGCCTATCTTCCTTCCTAAGGTATTAGTCTGGCTGGCCACAAGGATTCTCTCAAGAGCACAACTCATGAAGTTACCTGCCTGAAATGCCTCCTGGGCTTTTTCAGATTCTGCTGAATCCTTCTACACATCTGCAAGATTACTCATTTTTTTTTTCATGACTAACAGCAGTTTTCTCACACACCTGCCGTTTGTTTAATCACACCTCTGGTGCCTCAACAAGACTCCATACAAAGTATTGAATTTTGATGACATAACCTTTCCTTTGATGGTCTCCACTACACCCAAAACAAGATTCCAGTCTCTTGAGTATTTTGCAACTTTGCCTCTCGCTGCAGGCAGTTATGTGTATTGACAGAATTATGTGGTACTGCATTTTCAGCACCTCCCTCAAGTTTACCAAGAGTTAATACGGTTTCAGAAAGCATCACCAGCAGCACATTAGAGGAGATAAAAGCTCTACTTTCTCAAGCTGCAGCAAGTACTATTTTATTCTGTTCTGAAATACAATAAAATACCTAAAAATCTGATGAGCAGTGCTAAAGTAGGAAGGTCAAATCCTCCAAGCACACCTTTTTATTTTTACCACTGAATTCACATATTTAAAAAAAAAAAAAAAAAAGAAAGTCAAGTAAACGGTCTTTTATTTATTTTATTTCACACTTCTGACACACTACCAAGGCAGGTCTTCCCTTGCCCAAAAGCTTCTTTGTTATGTTTCTCAGGAAATCACACTTTTCAAGTTCATTTATAAAGCTTTAGCTCCTTCACATTTAAAATTCTTTAGATTCTTACCTCTCACAGAAAGCCAACTGATTCAGAAACAAGGAAAATTTTACTTTCCAAACGAACATCTAAGTACAATACCAGGTACTTTATCTCTGTCTTAATGCTGCAGTGGTAATTACATTGTATAACACTCCAAAGACTTAACAGAGTGTTAGTAAGGAGAGATATTTATAATAGTAGATATGACTGAAAAAAACACCCAGAGGCATACAGCAGCTTCCCCATATCTCTAAAACCTGTGAGTTCTGCCAATGCATTAATAGGTTTAAAGGATATAAGTACCCATCTCTACTGTAGGTAAAAGCAGAAGAAACTCAAAGAATTTCAAAACCTACAATAGTCACCTTTAACAATACCCTGGTCTATACATTCAAAGTAATAAGTTTAGCAGTAAATGACAAATTTGTCTTGCTCACAGCAGGGTAGTGGAGAAATAAATTTAAAAGAAAAGACAAACTGGTTTCAATATCTTTATCTTGTTCCACCTTAATACAGCATGACCTAGTTAGCCATGGTGGCAATGACATGCATTCTGGTTCAGAGGACATTTTTCTTCTTCTGTCCCTGAAACTATACAAGTAATGTAATCTTTTGTTTCCTTTATCTACAGAGCATATTTTTCAATCTCTCTAATACCTTTCTAAGATATGTTTTGAAGCAGGATATACTGTTTATACTGCTTACATCTGTCTACAGATATGTACTGTTTTGATTTCTTCATTAAACTTCGAGTATTCTTCCCCCTAGAATTCATAAAAACAGTGTTCATGTGAGTGTTTGTCATCCCATCAGACACCATCAAGAAGTTACTAATTTTCAGCTGTCACTTATCCCTTTAGAGGAAGTAAGACTCTGCACATGTGTTTAAGACTGGTTGCAACATAAAATGGGTTTACATAAACCATTCTGCAAGAATATTCAAAGTAGGAAATCACTGAAAAGATTCAAATCCTTCCTGTCCCACCACTTTGCAAACCACTTTCATCACCAGTGGCCACAGCTTTACTATTTTTCACCATGAAAGCTTCTTCTACATTTTAAAGTTTTATCTTTTAGAAGAGCAGGAGACTTACTATTTTTCAATTGATGCCTTCCTCACTGTAGTTTAAGCTAGAACTAAGAATTTGAGGAACTAAAACAAATCTTCTGATTTCCAATTTAGCTACATCCATTTAAACAGAATTAAATTGATGCCACTCTCGGCTTATGTTTTTTCCTAAGACCATGTTAAGTCATCAACACACACAGAATTTCATTTTTGAAACTAACAGAAGAGCACCTTAACTATCATTTATTGTTTTACAATACACAGCAAGCAGGGCTGGAACGATCCAATAGTCACAATCAGCAAGAGATACAGAATTAATCAAAAGACTAATCATCTTCTAACACCAGCAGGCATGCTTCCTTAACCAAGTGAAGCACCAGGCTTTCAAAGATTCTCAGGCACAAGCTAGTTTCCATATGAAAACATAGTAAAGTTAGGAGCAAATGTTTAAAGTTAAAAGTTTAAGAGTTATGGTTAGAATAACAGCTATGTTCATATAGCTAAAAATCTACATGGTACTTGGATCTCACTGATGCATAAAACATTAGTTTCAGTTTTCTACTTTCTCAGAGAAATCAAGTTATACCCAAAATATCAACGATATCAAAATTTTTACATGTGGCGTAACTTTATGAATTTTGACAAGCAAAAATAATTCTTATAATTTTTTCTTACAGACTGTGACACTAAACTGAAGTACAAGTAACATCTTCATATTTCCACAACAGCTTTTTGCAAAAAGTGAAGAATTCTAATAACTATCTATCAGAGACCACTTTTAGTGAATCCACTCAAATGCCCGTGATTAGCATGCACTGCCCTGAGGGGGAAAGTAAGGAACTTACTGAATCAAGCACCTTCTCATTCTTTACTAATATACAGTGCAGGTTTTTTTAATGCAACAAAATGTGTGCAATAAGTTAGTATTTTTACAAAGATTTTTTATTGCACGCAACTGCTGCTAGGTCATCACTTTAGGCATTTTAGAGTTACTTCTAAGCAACAAAATATTTTTTCCATTTTTTTTTTCCTATCAGGTAAGTCCCTAAACTAGAAAAAAAGAGGTTACAGACACTACTATAACAGACATAAAATTACCATTTCATAGGATCCAAAAACACTGATAACGGATCCATGATTTATACACACAGGCAACTAATTCCATGCGCCACTAAAGCATTATCCATTAATCAGACAACTGCAACTAGATACCAGTTGGTTTTATATAATTCAGTGTGTCAAACAGCACCCAATATTATTGCAAAAAATATGGAAAATGTAACTAACAATGGAGAGAAAAAGGCAGAAAAAGTAGGAAACTGTTATATTCTGCTCTTATTAAAATCTCTGAAGACCAGTGAACTATAATTTTTCTTGGAAGTGTTCTAAAGACTAACACAGTGCACGTACTCAAACTACAACATGAGTAGCATGCCGAGTTCATCCCCTGCACAAAAAGAATCTTGTTGACACACTATGTACCAAATTTAAATACAACTTTTATTGTAAAAAAAATTAAAAGAAAAACCAAAGTGACATCATGCTATTAATGCATTAGATCAACAGACACTTAAGTCTCTCAAAAGAAATGCAAAAGTATGTCAAAGTACTCGACACCACCACTGAGATTATGGCACACAAGTCATTCAAGACTATCACAAAAAAAAAAAAAAAAAAGAAAAAGGAAGTGTTTGCATTTCCAATTTCAACGTAATTTAAATCTTTTAATGCTTTGGAAAAACTATAGGTACTTCTCTTTTGCTCCTCAGAGCCCAATCTAGCAGTACACTTTCGATGATTAAACTGTCAGTCCAATGATAAGTGGGCAGCACTTCGAGCAATTTGTCAGCAGTCTTGGTGTCAAAATTCAATCATTTCCTTTTGCAAGAAGAGCCTGCAAAACTCCTTCTTTTGTGGTCAGTTGTAAGGTTTGTATCAAAGTGACTTCAAAACCAAATAGAGCATACTCATCTGTTCTCTTTGTGTAAATGTCAACAGAAAGCTTTAAAGTGCTTTATTATTGGTGGAACATTGCAACTCATGTGTTTTCTAATATAGCAGCTTTAGTATGCTTACTTGGCAAAGAAATAGCTGGTTTTATTCATCACAATTTTAACAGTCTTCACTGTTAACACCAGTGCTGTTTGCTACTACTGCTGATGCAGCACAAATAGCAATGCTAGGAAAAAACCAGGTCATTTTTAATATTGTGCCACATGGACTTGTACCCCGCATGCATCATCAGTACACGATCTGAAATGCTGGCAAGCATTTACACTCCCCACCCCTGATATTAAAGCAGTGAAATGCCTGAGCATCAGGCAAACAAGATTCATAGCATCCCTCCCTCCGAAACCAACACAAGAGTTTAAGGAAAAAAAAAAAAATAGACTTAAGATCAAGCACAGCTGATAAAACAGTCTACTTCTGACAAATTTCCAATTTTGGTCTAAAGCATGACACTGAATATAATAAACTGGTAAATTTGAAACAGTCATGCATTTGTTTCCACTTAGTAAAACTTGCATTTAAGTTATTTAACATTATGGTAGGCCAGAAAGGCTAGAGCAGGTCTGAAAAAGTCCATCATCTCTGCATTACAGTTGCCAGTGGCAATCTGCATTTGCTTAAAAAAATAATATAAAGATGATTAATTACAGTCTTCTCAAAAGCTGAACATTTGAGATGAAGTTCTTGCATTTGTCTCATCATACCACAGCACTGTGCTCCAAAAATCCAAATATACTTAACAAAAAAATCAGTTTATAAGTTCCCAAGAGGATACTTCAGAGAACTTTTAAGCAGTCTACCCGGCATATTCAACTAACATGATACAGCAACTGTCATACACTATCCATCCACACCCAAATGAGGAGCACTAGAAAATGGAAAGTTTCTTGAGGTGAGTAATTAGCTGATGGAGAGAAAACTGTAAAGCCAAAGTCCCTCAGCACAGCACGATGGCTGAAGCAGATTTGGTGGCTCATATCTGCATCAGCCTTAACTAGCACCCTCTCAAAAATCTACCCTAGCTCCCTTTAGCAGCAAGTTACCCCTAAATACTAACAGAATAATAGAATCAATTAGGTGGGAAGAGCCCACTGAGATCCAGTCTAATCTGTGACCAAACACACCAACATACCAACTAGACCACAGCATTAAAAATGCCAGGTCCAGTCTTTCCTTAAACTGTGTCCTCTTGTCCTGTCTCTGGCAGACTGGGAGAAGAGGCCAAGCCCCACCTGCCTACACTCTCCTTTCAGGGAGCTGCAGAGAGTCATAAGGTCTCCCTGAGCCTCCTTTTCTCCAGGCTAAACACCCCCGTCTCCCTCAGCTGATCCTCCTCTGGAGGACTTCTGCTCCAGACCCTTCATCAGCTCTGCTGCCCTCTGGACTTGTTGCAGCTCCTCAGGTTCTTCCTTAGTTACAGGCAGCACAGCTAAACATACATGGAGCTTCTAGAGCTATTCAAAGTTCTTGTCTGTTTTTCCTTCCATACCCAGCAGCATCAACCAAATGTTTGTCAGGTAACCAAAATTATAAACAACTTGAATGTCTTAAATGCGGGAGAATCTGCAGTAATACTACTCTGTGTGAACTACGAATCACCAGAAAGATTAAAAAAAGAAGCCATCCATGAGATTTAAACAATAGTGATAACTTGGTGCACTTTAAAAACATCAGTTTGACTGTAACAGCTTGGACAGAACTGCCACAGTTTTAGTTCCTCAGGGGGGTATTTTCCTACAAACACACATAACCTCAGTTTACTGTCTTTTTTTTAAATTCATCTTTATGAGCAATGTAGATTGACTGGTCTGCAATGGACCCTCTCTACCCACACACAATCCCGTGCTCCCTTCACACCAGAATCACTGCTGTCCACTTTCCACAGGTATCTTCTGCATATGAAATAGTGTATTTACATTCAACAACTACAAAGTTATGTAACAGGAAGCTCTCCAGTAAAGCTAGAACATTCTCTCAAAATGTATGCTGAGCACTTCAGAACAGAACAGCATAATTAATATCAGAATCACTCAGATACCAGCACCAAAATCCCACTCTATGCTGTTCTGCCAGTAAGTGTAAAAAGTGCATGAAGGGCAAGACTATTTTACAACCTTTAAAACAAATTCGTGGCATAGACCCTTCTAGATTATGAGTTTTGAAGTTTACTGTAAAATTAAAATTACAACTGAGTTATCTAAACTTTAGAATTGCTTATTCTTGGAACTGAGAAGTAAAAACAATAGAACTAATAGAACTCCACTTGAAAATTAAACAGCAGCACCATTTTCTTTCCTGTATTCAAGGGTGCACTTTAAGACTGACCAATTTCAAAGAGCAACCTAGAGCACATGCAGAGTTACTTTCTCAATCTTTGGGAGCCATCCACAATGATCCTCCACAATCAGCAATTACAAGAAAGCATTCCACTGGTTAATGTACTCTTTGTCTTTTGTATGAGAAGAGAGAGGGATTTTTTTTTTAAACTTCCATGACCACCCAAAAATAATTACCTATTCACTAATACAGTGATGTTATGCGAACCTTCTCTCTCTTCCACCACTCGTTTTAAGGCCAAAGTAAATTTCATACATTTTAGCACACAAAGGCAATCTAAAGAAACACAAAACTTGGTTGTTTGTGTTAAGTATTTCAGGAAAGGTTGGGAAGTGAAGATGCACATCCTCCTCCTGTGTTCTATCCATTTTTCACAATTTTGTATGTATTTCTGCCTCACAAAACTGAATCTTCTGCAGTTTATGCACACAGTGATCACTGGATACATTGAAAACCACTAGATGCCCCATATGCTTCATGGGATAAAGGAGAGAAAAAAATTAGTCATTATTAGCTGATTAGTTGTGAAGTATTGACATTATGCATTCTTTATTAAAAGAATATATAAAAACTATACTGCTACTGGGATGCTGATGAAAGCACTTTATAATCATAAAAACTTGTATTTAGGCACTAAGGGTTTTGTATCTGTGACATCTAAACAAACTGATTGTTGGTTATCAACTAAAGAATTTACCTAACACTGTAAGAAACACCAAAATGTGAGAAAGCAAGCACACCTAGAGATAATTGGCTTAGTGAATAAGTGAACATTTCCAATTCTAACCTGCTAGCATGTCAAAATAAAGCTATTCCAGTACCTGTAAGAAATGTCATTCTCTATGTATTTCTGAAGAACAATTTCATAAGAGGCCAACCTGACAGCTTTCATCACTTCAACTGGAATGCAATCCATCTGAATAGGACTGACTAGTGCCTCTCATTCCCAATTCACTATTTCTTAGCTGATCACGTACAACAGTAACACAATCCCACTTTTATACACACTGCTCCCTATCACACAGCACTGCTGTAAATGCTGCCCTACCTACCTCTGTCAGCATTTTATTCACAAGACTAAGAAAGTTACCATTTTTGGTTGACAAGTACCAGCTCTGACAAGTTAGTCATCCACAACATTAAATACATTAATTATTGCACTGCTCTGATATAAATTACATTGCAAAGATGCATTGTGCAAGTTTAAATTAACTTCTAAGTATTGGATGACTTCCCAGAGTTAGTCAGTACATAAACAAGAT
Source organism: Haemorhous mexicanus (assembly GCF_027477595.1). Classification (NCBI taxonomy): domain Eukaryota; kingdom Metazoa; phylum Chordata; class Aves; order Passeriformes; family Fringillidae; genus Haemorhous; species Haemorhous mexicanus. Next base: position 32,998,859 of record NC_082343.1, read on the forward strand.
CTCTACTTAATCCTAATCTCTATTTAACCAAATACATAACCAACACGGTAGCTTAAGAAATTTGACAACACAGCTGACCAAACTACAACCCTAAATGAAGCATTACCCACCTGTGTTAAAAGATGATATATATATCCAACACACCTGAAAACTCTTGAGCTTGATATTGAATAATCAAACATGTACTCACGCAGGAAAACACTCCAAAATTTAGTTCTGCAGTAAATATTCCATCCACATAAATCCAATACATAAATCCAATTTTTATTACTTACGCCATGTTTCAAACACATTGAAGAACTTTTTAAAAACAGCATGAATGTCTGTAATACAGATGACAAGTCTACAACAGACAGCACTAAACTAACACTATAATTATGAGTGCTCAAGAAGCAGAGCAATGCTAAGTTGGGTTTCCCACAGAGTACTCTGCATAAAATTTAACTAAAGAAATTTGGTTAAAACATGGCAAAGAATTTGGAACTAGATGATCTTTAAGGTCCCTCCAACCAAAAAAATAGGTCCTCCTAGAAAATCTTTCGAGGTATAAGCTAAAACAAAGTGACAATAGCTGTGCCAAAAGTAGAAGTGATTAAAAGAAGGTTGTCAAAACATGATTTAAAAAAATCTATTAAGAACAATACATATGCTAAGAGGAACAGGTTTTACCTTACTGCAAATTATAACTTATTACATAAATATAACCAGTGACAAAAATTTCTATATGAGAAATGTAACTAGTAAAAAGAATTTAGTAATGTCATTAATTACTTTAACCAAGGTGTTGAAAAGAATTTAAAAATGCTTGTATTTATGCTAGGTAACACATAAAGAAAAAAACTACTCAAATATTGTCACTGAGTTCCTCTGTTAAAACTGTTAAACAACTTCAGTATCACATTGAAGTGATTAAGATAACCTGTCAGCTTTGAAAAGCTGATCATTTTTCATCAATGTAGAGGAAAAAAAAAAAACAGTATGCTTGAGTTCACTGCAAATACATACACCTCAATAATCTTCTAAAAGATAAATATACCTATGTAAACATGGTTCTCCAGGGAAGTGAAACCTGGCAACAATCAAACTAAATCGCAAATGACTGAGAACTAAATTCAAGGTTAAAAAAGTAGGCTGCTGGCAACTGTAATTCTTCCTAAAGCTGAGTACTTTTTTCAGACTTGAACATAAGTTAAAATGAAGTGACATATTAGTATACTAATCTAATTGTTATCCATCCTTTTGTACCACACATTAGTTCAGCAATCTGACTCAACACATTACCAACCAGCAGGAAATCAGCAAGGCAACTAACTCTTTCTAAACATGCAGAGCCAGCAAAACCTTACAGAATCAACTACAGCTACCATCATCATCCCCTGACAAAGTGAGAAATAAGAACATTGCTACTTAAATTTCTTTTACTGCAGTAAAAGATATTAACTGTTATTTGTCCTGTTCTATCTCTTATTTATTTTTTATTCCACATAGTGAATTGAATGTTCAACCTAATTGCAGCTGAGTATGTGAAAACCTACTTGGATCATCGTACAAAGTTTCCCTTCTGTTAAGTAAAAAACTCTTCAAAAAAACCCCTCCATTAAGAGTATTTTTATACTACAACAAAATCCCATTGACTCTCTGAGGTCTAAGAAGAGTCACATTCTTTTTGTTCCTTTACATGACAAACAGATACCTGTTTTTCAAAAACTACAGGGCTACCTGCTCTATTAGGTGGATTCTCATTTCAACCAACACACAACTAGTTCACCCCCTTCCATCGTAACAGAGCTTTCATCCCCAATAATGAGAATAGAGCCAGCCTGCCTACTACATAAACAGAAGTTAGTATTTGGTTAGTGGTACTACTCTAGAAGTAATCAGAATAAAACAGACTAGGTTGAGCCTTGTAATCATCCTCCTTTTCCATGTTACACACAGTATTTGATTTGCATATAGCATCAGTTCTCCATTGGGCAGATTTGCCTTGACAGGCGAGGCAGCCAGAGTCAGAACAGCCCTCAGAGTATCTGGGTCAGTACAAGTCTGAACTACCCTGGAGATGTCCTTGTAAAGGTACATGGGCAACTCAGGCCATTTGACAGGAGATTCCAAGGGGCATGGTTATGTACACTCTCACAACAGCAATCCACTCAAACATAATAAAACAAAACCACAGCCTTTCCTCAAAAATAACAATTGCACACTCTTCAGGAATGTGAAGAGGTGACTATTCCTTGATAAACTGCTACTAATATTTTTAGAGTTGCACAATGTAACTATCCTGGGAACTATGACAATATTATCATATACTCTTGGTTCCAAAACAGCAAAAAATGCCATTATTAATGGAAATATTTTTTCAGACTTCTAATCCTCAATCACTATTACTAATCAATAACAACTCTTGCTATTACTGCATTTCAGGCCCTGCCTTGTGACACCACATCAATAAAATATCACCCTCAACAATAAGCCCCATGCTTTTTTCCATGTAAATAAATATGCACTGTCTTGGTCTGTAACTTATTGTCTAAGTTAACATTCGCTTGTTCAACACCAAGAGGCATTTTCTAAAAAGTCTGAATCACACTCTGCTGGGAAGTAGACCTTGATGAACAATCTTGTGAAACACTATAAAGCCATGAAAGATGTGATCTTTCCCCTATGATATTCAAGACCTGATCAAACAAAAAAAACCTAGTAATGCTTCGGAGCTAGTAATGCTGCCTGAGACTCCACCAGTACCAGAAACACCATTCTTCCAAAACAAGCATGCCTGAAAGTTCTCATCTGTGTGCATCTTATGGATCACTTTTAGTGCCACAAAACAACTGTACTCTTATGTGGTAACTTGCTAAATTCAACCAGGCAGCTAGGCTGGCATTTTTCCATCCAAAGACCTCTGCCACATGAAATAAGGTATTAACTGATAGCAGCAGAAGATACTGTCCCACAGCACAGGAGGAAGGAGACAATTTGCCTCTGGGTTTCACAGATATTTCCTGACAGCAAAGACATGGCAAGACTCCAAAACTTTGGGTTTACTCCAGGCTCTGGAAAACAGTTTCCTCAGGCAGACACATTCTGTTTTCCTCATCCCAAACCTTCTCCTAATCCCAAACTGTCTTTTGTCCACATTCAAGTCCCATTTTCCACCTTTGGAAGTTACAATTCTTCATTTTTTCAGTTAGTTCTAGTTTTCACCCAACCTCACTCTCACTGCATTCTTCCCAAGACTCCACAAACCACAAAGGATGGCTACACCTCCAGACTATTGTGCTCCAACACAGCATCTTCCTATCTAAAACACAATAGCTTCATAAAAGTTGAGATTTCAGAAGAAAGCCATGTTTTTGCTTACAACACAGGAAACTCAGCCCATTCTCCCAAGTCTGTTCCCCAAATCACAGAAACTCACAGCTGCAATTACATGGCTTTCTCAGGTTGGAGTAAAGCATTCCTGTCCTATAAGAAAGCTCAGTAAGGGAGATTGCATTGAGGTACAGGATAACCTTTTTGTGCTCAAATCTAAGTGCTCATATCCAAACACGATCTATCTCATTTAAATCTAGGCAGACTTCCAGACAAAACAATAAAAGTACTCACTTTAACCATCTCTCACAGAAAAAATTTTAACTGCATTTTCATTTAAAATACTAGGACTTTTTTGCCATGTTCATTCCTGAAAAGTTTTTCACTGCTTTAATTGAAGCCTAAACCACACACCTGGCATGAAAAGCTTCAGGTAGCTCTGCAAAGTTAAAACAGCAGAAGAGGCCATTTAGCAGAATGTATAATGCAAACTTAATCAAAAGTTGTATCAGAGCTATTTAAAATATAAATGATAGTACAGCACATTCCAGAGATCATATCTGCAGCTTTACATTACATAATTCATCCATTTCTTCAGAAACACACCCATACTCTGAATGACTGAAAAAGGATTTCAGTTTATTCACTAGAAATACAAGGATTACTGGTACCATGTTAATAGTGTATTTCTTTTCAGTGTCATAGTGTTTGGTATCACATACCACAGTGAAAGACAAAGTCACTATTCTAATTTTGATTCATGGTTTATCTTACACATCCTAAGGAGAACTACCTTCTAGTAAAATTCAAAAAACACCAAGCATCCCACAGAAACATCCCTCCCTGCCCTTCCCCCTCTCTCTCCACCCCTGCTATCTGCCCCCATGCCCCCACTATGCTAAGATGCATTTCAGCTTTAAATACAGGGTATCAAAATGGAACTGAGATGAGGCCTCAACTACACACCAGCTTACACTACTGCTTCCAACATTAATTGCCAGAACTATATTCCACCCAAGCAGATGAGCCATCACTCATTAAATCCCAGCCATGCATGACTAGTAATGGTATATAGCTGAGGCTACATTACCAGAAGGGAAATAAAATTTTAACACATACTGTATTGAACAGGAGTAGAAAAGTTTCATTTTCTTCCTCCAATTAACATTCCAGACTTGTTTTTATAAGCTTTGAGTAAAAAAGCAGCTAAAACCTGAAACAGCCTTTAAGGCTTCTATTTTCTTTCACTTTCTGTCTCTTTCTTTTAAACTCTTCTCTTTCACCTGTTTTCAAGGACTGGCTGCAGGGGGAAACTTTTTTTTTTTTTAATCATCTTTGAAGGATAACGAAAAAAAACAAACAGTAAACAGGCAATCCCCTCCCGCCACTAGACCTGAAGAACATCTGGTAAGGAGCTTGACTGCTTTCAATTACATTGCACAGTGGAAAAAAACAAAACAAAAACAAAAAAAAAAAAAAAAAAAAAAAAAAAAAAAAAAAAACAAAAAAAAAAAAAAAAAAAACCAAAAAAAACCCAAAAAAACCAAAAAAAACCCAAAAGCAAAACAAAATGAAACTCAAACACACACACAAAAAAAAAGCCCCAGAGAAAAAGAAGCGCTTTTTGGGGTCCTCTGATACTTTTAGAACTAATTTCAATGTGATTTTCCTACAGAGCATGGAACCACACTATCACACATTAAAGTGTTCTTGGAAGTACCAAAAAGCACTCTGGGTAAAGTCTATAAAGCTCCATACAAAGTAGTGAAGAACTAGAAATACAACCAGTAACACTAGCTATAATTACTATTCAAAACAGCCTGGATGCATGGTGGATACATTTCAGCTTCACAGGGAAAGTTTACATGAGTAATATTCTATTAGTTTCCCTCATTACTGTGGCCAATACCAAATGAAAACATCTTAGCTGGTATATTTTCTTAGCTTTGAGAAGAAGCAGCAGCCTTGAAATCAATTCTCATGATTCCTCTAAGAACTTTGACAAAAATATTTTAACACTGAACTGCAAATTGCAGCTGTGGACTTCAAAAGGAGACTGAACACTGGGAGCTTTGCACTCCATTTAGGTGTCTCCCATGACCCCAACTCCTCTTCAAGGAGCAAATTAAAAAAAAAAAAAATAAACCCACCACAATGTTTTTGGGAATAATCTGTCACCTGCAACACATCTCCTGTAGGTCAGTGCTGAAATTGAAGTGAAAGATGAAGATATTGCTGACTGCATGATGAAGCACCTCATCACATCCTCACAACTTCCTATACTGGGAGGAGATCCTAAATTAAAGTTTTTAGTTGATAACAATATAGAAGAACATTCTGCAATGAAATTAAGAGACCAGTGTATTTAAGCAACCCGCTTCTCTTATTTACCACAACCTCACCAAATTATTTCAAAACTGGGAACCAGACAGTTTGCACTGGAGAAACCTACTAAAATTTACGTTGTTTCTGCCAAAAGTCAGTGAACTGACTCTTGATCTCTCAGAGAAGTACCAGTAGTTAGTAAAACCAGGAAGTAAATTCAGTTTCCTACCTCCCTCTATTCCTTTTCCATTCTTGAAAAAAAAAGTAATCAAAAGACAACTCTAATTTTACAGAATGACACTCTGACCTTAACAAACAAACAGCTCTAAGCAAATATCTACTTCTAACACTATTCTATGTCTGGTTAAAAACATGAAAGATAAAAAGTTGCATGGGAGAAGATGCTTTTTGGGGTTTTTTTGGTTTTAAAAACATCACAATGAAATACCAAGAACAACAAGAACAAAACTGGACTTCAAGATGTTCATGAAGTTTTCTCAAAAGACATTACACCAGTCAGTTGAACCGATTTTAGCACAATCAAATGCATAGATCAGTTCCTTAACTTAGGATGACCAGATGCCCTACCTAAAAGTCTTCATTAATGACAAATGTTAAGGTCTATTATTTACTACAGAGAAACTTAAGCTTTACAAATTCAGTCAACAAAGCAAAACAGAAACTGAACTATGAACAGTAAGGCTGCAGTAAACAATACTTATGAAAATTATGAAATGTTAGTACAGATTGAGACTCTACAGGACGACTGGAATAAAAAATGCAGCAGATTAAATCCAATGCTACATAAAAGCAAAGTGAGTGGGGAAAAATAATGTGCTCTCTTATACCTAATGCTAAGGTTCAACAGTAACAACTCAAAATAAAGCACACATCATTCTGAGAGGGATAACAAAGACATTTAAAAAAAAAATTAATATTAGGACCCCTAAAGAAACAGAACTGAAAATAAGAAATAGATTATGTTTAAAATAAAACAATTGTTATCATTACTAAGCGAGCAGTACAGAACACACAAGTTTCAATAAATAAGAAAGCCAAAAGACAGACTGCCTTCATTGCAGTTTATGATACTATCTAGACTTTTTGTACTGTTCACTGTAGAGAATATCTTGCTTCACCTCGAGAAAAAGCTTTCTGAAAGCTTAAAATGTAGGTATCAGTAAGGGGAAGTAGAAAAATGAGGTGGAAGTAGACAGCATAATATATCTGGTTACAAGCACAGACCTAAGAAAACCAGTTTAGTGAAAAGATAAAGACAAGAGCAGATGAATGGCATAAAAAAAGCCACTCAAGCCAATTTCCCTTGTTAAAACTCAAGGTGAAAACCACAGTGGATCAAACGAAGGCTGCAAAAGGAAACCCATTTAACAACTACAGAGGGCAAGCACCAATGTAATCACTGTTTTTGGAAATAGGCCAATAGGTGCATAAGTACACCACACTCACACAGAAATAGTAAAAAAAAAGTTAGAAAGGGTGTTTTCTCTGTGTTGATATATGCATAAAACAAAACAGTAGGAAAAAATTAACTTGAACATCAACCTACATCAGTTTGAAGATAACTGAGCATTAACCAGACACTGCACTGAAAGTAAAATGCTACTACTGGTAGTTTTGTTACACCTTACCATTAGTTGTAACACACGTTACAACTTGTTTTTAAGAGGATATTGAATGATTTTGGTTTTTAGGTTTTATGTTTGTTTGATTTTTAAATCTGAAACTTAGCAAAGGTGAATGGCAATACAGAAGCCTAAGTCTACAAAGACATTTAATCAACAGGAAGAAAGAACAGTGGAAAAAAAAGGTTAATGATAACCAAATGGAAGATGCAAAGGACAGTAACAGCAAGCTGTATGAAATTATTCTGGTTCCTTTTACAGAAGGAAAAAAAAATTGCATAGCTAAGAAGGCAACATACCACTCATCCCAGAAAAGAGCTGCATATCTTGAGAAAATTGTAAGAAATAGATTTAAAAAAATGACAATACAAGAAAGTTCACTGCTCTGGAAGAAGAAAACTATATATCCCAAACTATGCTCAGAAGTCCAGAAGAAATTAGATATTTGGACTATTAATCCAAAAGTGGGGTTTGCTACACCAGTTCTTCTTTGGAGGGTAAGAAAAGTCACTAATCATAACAACATGCTGCTGCTGAAAAATGAAGTTTCTGAACACCTCTCTCATGAGCTCTGTCTTACTAGGCCAACTCACTAATCGAGCTAAAGACTATTCTTAGTCATTTTCTGGTTTGCTTCATTAGCTTTCTTCCAGGTTACTGAGCTGAAACAGATCACTGAAGAATTCACTGAATACCAGAATTAGCAAAAAGAAAAGGGGACACCTTCTCCAACAAGAACCTACTTTTTGCATCATAAAGCTTCTAAATTACTTCAAAACTCTTCTCCATAACTTTTCCCCAAGGTGATTCCAGTAATCAAAACCAAAATAGTTTCTAAAGCTGTTTTGCAGTAAACAAGTTGGATGTTATCACTCTCAACAGTAAGTAAACACATTCCAGTTTCATCTCTATTCTACACCTGTACTTGGTCTTTCCTAGTTCAAGAGGTGCCTCTGCATGCCTCCAGACAGAAGGCAGCAACAAGCAAAGGAACAGGAGTAAAAGTTATACCAGCTAACTCTGAATGCCTATATCTGACCTCATTAATGTGTTCGTTTGAACCTACTACAGTCTTAGAACATGAACAAGATAATAAATGTTACTGCACATTTCTCAAGTAAGTTAGGCCACAACTTTCATTATCAGAAAATACAGAAATTTATATTGGAAATATATTCTATAGGAAGTTTAATCTGTATTTTCCCTAGAAATATAAAAAAAATCCAATATGGTAACAGACAGTCAAGAACTTGCCAACCATTTATTTTCTTTTGCTACAAATCTACATGTTCAGCAAAATAATATGGATGAGATACTCATGAACTACAGATACAGCATGGGACAGACTTCCAACAACTGCCAAAATCAGGCTCAACTGTTTTTGTCACACAGTGATTTAATAACCCTTATGTCTTTGTTAAGAAGAGTATTACCTCCCAGTAAGCTTTACTTTACAAAAAATCAAAAAATGAAGTAATAATTTAAAAAATAAAGAAACAATATATCAGAAACTGCTAACAGGTTTGATTTTCTAAAGGGCATAACAAAATTAAATCACAAACAAGAAATGAGCAGCTCCTGTTTCATATACTTGCTATAAAAATTCTTCATGTTGGCCAAGAAATTAGGCCTTATTTTACCTCAGGGATCATATAACCAAGAGAGCCATTCTAACACAGACCTCACTTCTGATGTCACTTAAGAGGAGAAACTGGACCAATGAAACATTTTAAGGAACAACCTTAACAGATGCCACACTTGATGTCTTAAGCATTCCTATTCTCTTCATCTTGGAGCCTATGTCAAAATCCAGTGCTATTCATTCTTACTCCCACCTGACTGATCCCTTCTCAAAGCACTCAAAAGGGCAGTTCCAAGGTGTTGTGGTGAGGACATTCAGTTCAGTGTCCAATTCAAGTACCTATTTCTGAATTAATTATCTGCAATTCTTTCTAAGAATAGATGATAACCATGCCACCTTTTACTGAGCTTCTTAAACAACATTTTGTCTTCTCTTTTTAATATAGTGCTCACCATGCACAGGAATCGTATTTGTACATTTAGCTCCTAGTTATCATATAGAAAGAGCATCAGCATTTGGCACTACTAAATATAATGGGTTAAGATTTGCTGAAATGTATCAGTACCAAAAGGTTTGAAAAATGCTGTGCTGCTTTTAGAAATTATGTTAACATACTGCTACAGACTTCCAGTGGGACTTCAAGACCAGTTCAATTATTTATGGAACTGCTTCAATGCAAATAGTCTTCAAATACAAGGCTATGTGGTTTTTAAATCTCCTATCACATTAGGGTTAAGTCTGGCATAAGGGGAAATCTGTGAGGCAGTTGCTAAGTTTCAATTAATTACGCATATTAGGTCCTACTTTCTAACAGGAGCAACCATCAAGAAAATAAAGGAACAGATTTTTCCAAAATACTTGCTGTGTAAAGTTTAAGCAGAAAGGTCATTTTTTTTATTATAAACAAAAAAAAGAAAAGGCAACACTGTAACTAGTTCTTAAATAAAGGAAGACTAAAGTGTCATCCATCTGAACTAAACAGCCCAAGCAAAATACCCTGCAATTCCTGTGTTCTCCTCAATGTCGAAATGGGTGGATAAATTTAAAGCCTGCTCTCTCAGGAGTTGCTTTATAGGCAATTTTCTCCCAGTATCAAGGTCTGCAATTTCCATTTGGCTGCCAGTTTGCGATTAAATTCATCACCTTTATTATAAAAATGTGCTGCACTCCACGGCCTGCTGCACAAGAATCCTAAGGAAGACATTTTTCACTGCTAACAGCAGCATCATTCCAAGGCAGCCATCACATCCATTCAGACATTAGCGCCTCCAATGTAATGCAAGGACCTATCGCTCACCTGGAAAAGCCCTAACAGCAGGTATACCTCAGAGGAACTTCTTCACACGTGGTACCTTTAGAGCAACTTTTTCAGTAAAAGCCACCATTACACCTCCCTTGTTAAATGCTTCTGAAAGTCAGCGGTTTGAAAACAAGTGTTGACATTAAACCTGCCAACCTGGATTAACCAAAACATTTCCAAGAATAAAATCTGCCCTCATACTGACGACACCTTCACATACACCTTGCACTACTTATTAAAATACACTTTTGAGCAAGAACTCTATATAAATTTTTGTTACATACATTTTCTTTTTATTTTGTAAATGCCCCTTTCTTTCCCACAAACTTTTTTCAGAATTTTCCACTGCTTTTTCCTATATCCATATGATATATTTTTTCTTTAAAGTCTTTGGACAAGCCTGAAGAATACTCAGGAAAAAAAAAAAAACACTTAATGCCTGCTATACTACATGTTTTAAGGTCCTCCTCTGATAACTAAAAGGAAAGGCCCAATCTTCACTTTGTTTCCTTTTTATAAGTGCTTCCTGAGCTAAGCAGGACGTAATAGAAAATTTGTACCTTAACAATATATATATATATATATATATACACTGCTTGGAAGAACAGAGCAGAAAAGTGATGGCTACCAATAGGAAGAAGAGCTAAGTAAAAGCCACATGCCAAATCTTTACGAAGCATGGGAGTTAAAATCCATATTGGTTTGGGCTTCATTGAATAAAAGACTTTAAATTACAGTAAAACAATAAAAAATAATATGCAATAAGCAATAAAAAATATTACTCTTTAGTAGTCAACAAAAAAGAAGCAGAAAAATGTCATTTTAGCATGTGAAACACCTGTATTGGTCACACTGAAAGGTAATCAAATTGTATTAGAGGAAACCAACTTATATGCACAGCATGACAATTTCACATGTTAGCTTATTTAAGTTTTACTGTTAACTAATGGTGTACTTGAAAAGGTGCATTTTTTATCATGTGTACCAGTTTTCAAAAATATTTTGTAATCAGGTAAGCAAACAGTATCTCATACAAAGCTGATGTATCTCAATAGTCAATCTGTCTTCTTAAATCATTTATGTGGCCACATTAAGTGAAGATAACATTCAAAAGAACATTGTTCTGGTCAACTCTTACACGCCTTTGGAAAATGCAGGAAAAATATGTTAAACCATAAGTCTTTGATACCTAGCTGTCAGAAGTTTAAAACTTAAGTAAATTATGGGCACATACAAAAAATTACTAAACCTGGCACAACTAAGATGTTTTGCACTGTACCAGATGGGTCCCATGAAATGATATGAAATGAAAGTGCCATCTAGACTTCAGGGACTAATAAAAATTACATATTGCATGGCATTAGCATCACTGTAAATTAGACAAATCACCTGAGAAGCCATTTGGTGAATATGAACTCTAAAATTCAAAATTAAACAATCAAAGGCTCTTTAGTCCTATTTGTCTACAAAATTAACCTAAATTGCAACAAAAACTGGCAAACATTTGTTCACATTTCTGAATAATACCAGAAATTCTCTTCTGGCAGTAAAAAAAATGGTATCTTGTCACACTGTAACTAATTGGTTTCCACTGCAATGCAGCATAGAAAGCAGATTTCAACTCAACTTAACTGAAAACAATAGCTTGGTATTTGCAAGCTGAAGTTCTGATTATTTCACAGCCCGGTGCATTCATCAGCTGGCACAACAAGTTCCGGGACTGCTACATGAAATTATCAACTAGATCAGATAATGCAGCATCAGTGTTTACCCCTTGACACTAAAGCAAAAATTGAAACTGGAGCTTTTCGAACTGAAACTACTATGAAAGTAGGGTAACTGTTTTGTCATAACCTGTAGAATTAATTAAACATGTTTTATTATAAAGGAAGGTGCCTCTGCAAGACACCAATAGGCATCAGATGATAGGCAACAATCAGCACAAAAAAACCCACACATGCAACATTCACCATGTTCCATAAGTAAATTTCAGTGTTGCATTTTAAGAAATGCAAATATGAATTTTGGTTCCTGTTGAAAATAAAAATCTATTTACATTACTTATTAAAACCAGATAGTTTAATTTTTTTTAAGAGAAAAAGCACTTAAAAGTCAAGATTTATAGTGGAGTTTCTAATGTACATGTTCTTCATTCACAAAGAAAACATTTTAGTTATTTGAAGTACAGTAGATTCTCCCCTCCACCCTTCTGGCTTTACACTTCAGCAACCTGGTGTATAACTTTTAATTCCATTAGAAAAAATAATCAATTCTAATAATATTAAATCTTGCCCATAGAGACAATATTTATAACTCACTAAGCACTCCCTACTACTATACAGGAGAGGTATTAACAAGTACCACTGCCACAAAAGGGAGGGGGGAAGGGAGAGAGCGCAGGAGATAGAGTGTACTCGTGTCTGTATACACACATGGTAGAAATAGACAGAGAATATTAAAACAAAACTAATATTTATTTTAACAGTCTGGTAGCCAAGGTATCTGCTACTTGCATAATTAGAATGTTGAAGATAATGTAAGTTTTTTGTGGAGTAGCTACAGAATTATCAATTTTCTCTTCAGCTGACAAATAAACTCACTGAAGAACAGCTGCTTGTAGGAACAAAGTAGAAAAAAGTCAAAAAACAAGTCGAAAAAAGTGCAACCCACTACAGAAACTAAACATCCAATATTTAAACCGAATGCGAAGTTCAATGCATGCCATCTTCTAGCAGAATTTTACAGGCTTCTAACTCAGCAGAGATTTCATTTACACTATTTCCATCTATTTCTTAAATCTCCCAGAAAAGACCTTACAAATTAAGAGTTTATATTCAGGATTAATTTAAAGAACAGACTTAATGACAACTGCAGGATCTGTACCTTGACTACTATGTATTAAACGTGTTATAAGTTCTTTTTTTCCCATACTCATTTATCATTAACACTGAACAACAGGTTCTATCACCTCATAAAGCTATCGTGGAGAAAAAGTTGAGAGGGGTGGGGATAACAACCTGAAACATTTCATGAAATATTTACCTAAAGCTAAAGGTACTTAAGTATCTGGAACTGGCTTTAATATCCTTGTTCATGAATGACAACAGTGTGGCTATTTTAATGGAATTTAAATTGAAAGGTCCAGATGCCCTAAAGACAGTTTACTACTGAAATTGTTCTGTAATAACAGCATACCAATTTGAATTTAGTAGGTTACATCTCTTACATGTACTTTCGGTAATTAACATCTCAACATTTTGGAGCTCCAGTGTTGCAAACTGGACTCTATAGATTAATATAATTAGATTCTCTACATCTCAGCTGAGGAAAACATCATCATACTCACTAGCTCAGTAAATATATAACATCAGGAAGTCCTAAAAAATGAATAAAAGTAGATAGGTGAAACAAGTTTAAATTCACTTAACAGTGAACACAATTTTATTTTGTGATCTCATTGAAGTTTCTTGTCTCAAATTTTTACTTCGGCCCACAGCCAAGGACAATTACTACAATACAAATGCCCTTAAATCAGTGGTCTTCCACCTTTTACACTCACATTAAAACAAAAAGTTCCCAAAAAAGTGAAGGGTCAGTGTGGCCTATCTCCCAATAACAGATTTCCTTTTTGTTATCTGCAGCAACTCTTCATATGCAGTGAGTCTGCAAATAGTAGATTGAAAAACACCATTCTGGTAACTCATATTGCTTTTCACTTAGCTTCATTAACTTTGCTGACAAAAAAGATGCTGTCTACTTCAGAGAGAAAGTGCTCTCAAAGGTCTCAAGTCAAAGACTATTTTGTTTTCATCCATTTTCCAAAAACAACCCCTTTAGTTTAGGCAAAAAATCTCTTTGATGTTACTTTTTGTGCCAGTGACTGCAGTTTCGCTGATGGTGCTGCAAAACAAAATATGATTGCTTAGTAAATCTTTGCTATGTCAGAAAAGGTATGGGCAAGGAATTGCTAGAGTGGCTCAGTGTGACAAGCATGAGAAAAAATAGCATATATTGCGCTGGAAAAAGATATTCTGTGCAAAGGAAATCTTGATTAGATTGTACAAAGACTAACTACAATATAAATATCTCTATCTCTCTTAGGTGTAAGTGTATAATCTCATAACATTTGAAGGCTCAGTAAATTGTGGTGTTCTTTTTTTAAATTAGTAACATTTTCTGAGCAAAAAGACACCTCAGTGCTCAAGGAAATATGATTTTTCTGTTCCTTTCACATAATGATCTGTTTAACGTAGCAGTTTCAAAATCAGCATATAATAAAATTTTTGCTGTAACTTATACAGTAATGTGTTTTTAAAACATACTCTGTCCCTTCTATTAACTTTTTCATTATACCAATATTAATAGGTGCATACTATTGCACCCATATTGGTGGCATTAAGTTTCATTAATTAGCTCAACAGCCTGGAAATTATCTATATTTCATTCCTAGCAATATTTATTCCTTTCCATGGAGGGAATAAAAAGCCCCATCTTTCCATGGCAGGGGAAGGTGTGGGAAAAGATAAAAGTTTACACCAGCCTAAGTTGTGTTTCAACTATATTACATCCTATGAGAAACTACTCACCCATGACTAGACTAAGAAAAAAGCTCCTTAAATGTTAGTGTTTTATTAGTAACCTGTATTTTACCTGAAATTTAAGACTAAGAGTATACAATGAAAGTTGGAAGAAGACATGGCAATATACTTCAGACTATTATGAACGTATTTTAATTATTAACAGCTGCTGAAAACTTTCAGCAGCCCAGATGCTCAATCCAGAAAAATATACTAGAAACGTAGTTTAATCTGTGCAGCAATTTATGCTATAACTTACCACTACACTGTATTAATTATGGCTGCTATACAACATACTGAAATGTTTGATACAGATTTCAGTACTGAGTGGTGCTCAGGGCTCAGAAAGCCGGTACATACAGGTTTAGTAACCTAAAGTCAGTCAGCAGGCAAAAAAAATCCATGCGAAGAGTCCCAATAAAGTATAAAACATGATTATTACCTTGAACTGTTCTCTATGTATCAAGTGTTCAACAGTTTGATATAACAAAAAGCAGCCAAAAACAGTTCTAGTACAAACCATACTAAATGAGATTAGAAATACCTGTGCACATGACAAAAACCACTTAGTTATGCTATTAAGCTGATAGAAGAAAATCCCCACTCCAATTCTCAGCTATTTTCTTTATCCTGGAGGGGAAAAAAATTTAAAATTAAAACTGAAAGTAATCAGTAACTGAACCAACAAGGCAACTGAAAGCTGTGACGCCTAAGAAAGGTTAACACAGAACTTAAAGGAAAATTAAGTTCAGAATAAACTAAATCTGCCTCAAAGTTAATTTATCCAAATATTTGAAGTCAAAGAAGGTTGCTGAAACTGCAGAGATCAAGAGAAGTCCACAAGTCTGTCTCCAAAAAATATCTCACATTATTAATACTAAAGACTGAAGTAAATCTTTTTCAATGAATGAAAAACCGGTCATCCACCTGTCATTTTAGGCTGCTGAATTTAGTAACCTTTCTGGATTGGAGAAGGGACGCGTTTCTTCTCTGTTCAGCCGAGTGCAAGCGCGCGGTCCCTCCTCACTTAATTACTCGGTGTACACCTAAATACCACCTGCCATCCCTCAACACCCAGCATCCATCTCTCTCCAATTCATCACCGTCAGCTTTCTTGCTGACACTCTTCAGAGCTGCCTGGCTGATGAATGGCTCTGTTATTCATCCTATGGTAATCCGAGGCTGACGCAAGAATACCTTGCTGAAGACACTTAACAGTATTAAAACTCAGCCCCCAAATGCCCCCAGTGTGCATTAAACCTCCCATTTGGAACCAACATGATTCCTCATGAATAGTTATGAATAACACACAGTTACTAAATCAATAGGCACTAAGTTTATGTATCCCATCACCCAGAGACAAAGCTTCCACACAGTCCCTTGCTTCCCTGGAAGCTACACCTCAATTATTAGAAGTCAGAAATACTTTTATCCATACAGAATTTAACCTCAATTAACCCTGTAATTAAGATGATACAGAGACATTTTCCCCCTCAAAAGGTCAGCATACATCTTGAATGCCACAGGTCTCTAAAATTTTTTGCCACTTGTAACTTTAATAATCGTTACTCAAGAAAACAAGTTTTATACTTTTTCTCCCTTCTAAGATGGATCTGATCTTTAGGTTATGTTTATTCTCATAGTTAAGGGTTTTTTTCATAAAGGATTATGCTTGTCAGAAAAATAAAATTTACCCCCACAATGAACACAAAACCACCGCAAGAAATTTCAAAATATGACTAATCTCTGTAAACATGTTATTAGAACAGCCAAATATAATTCCCTTCTTAGCACAATTACAGTCACTGATTTTATACCTAAGATACTTTAGTATCAATTCTTCCTCTGAAGATGTTTTAATACACATATAATCAATCTTCCTGATAGAATCCTCATTAGAATTCATTTCTGATCCCTACCACATCATCTGTGCTCAGATTTTGCTCAAGTCTATTTGAGCACAAAGTTAACATAACTACATGAAAAGTGGGAACAAAAGAACGTGCCTAACAAGTTTTGCTTCAGGTTGATTCAGAGGCAGTATCAGATTTCCATAAAAGCCTCAAGTGATTTAAAGCAGCAGTAATTCCCTCATAAACTGACTGTATATGAGCTTCTCTGACTACACTTATCTTTATAGATGATAAGATACTTAAGCAATTAAAGAACTATCAACAACTTGTCTCTACCAATGTCTAACACACAGCACGTTCTCACTGCACAGCCCATCTTCACAGCAAAAACATCACACTTTAAACAAGACAGCTGGACCTATTACAGCATTTTAACCTTCAACTGTAACACACAAACCAAATGCTACGGGAACACGCCTGACAACAGATTGTACACGTAGTATTTAGGCAAAGTTATTTCGTGAGTTTGGGCGGGGGTTGACGACTGCAACAACTTTCTGAGAAATTGTCCATGTTGCTTTATGCTGGAGAGGTGCTCCTTCAAAATCAGACAAACTGAAACTAACTAAATGCAGTATGATCAGCAACACTGCTCAAAAGCAAACAGCATCGGGTCAGAGAAGTTTTTTCTTGTGTTCTCCTCCTCCTCCCAGTTCCTGCAGAGAAACCTAATATATTCACAGCAAAGAGAAGTGGATTTGGCCTGCTCTGCATATAAAAATTGAAAATTGTACATCAACTTTTAATATAATTATTTGCAGGTTATTTGATTAAGCAGCATTGAGAAGAATATTAACTGATTTGCAACTGCTTCGAAGTCTGATAAATAAATGAAAGCATTATGCAGCATGAGCTGAATGTTCTAGTTTAGCTGCCATTTAAGCTTATGAACCAGAACATGAGGGCTGTATCAATACTTGTGCTAGTATATCTGTTGCTTATTTTTTTAAAATTTCAGGCACCTGCCATCTCTGACACATTAATAAAAAAATATATTGTAGCTAGGAAAGCACATTTTGATCAACTAATAGCTACAGAGATTTCTAAATCAGTTCTTAAATTGGAATTAGGGAAAAAACCACAAAGGTTCATTATTTCAACAGCTAAAGGGTTTCAAGAATTCAGCAAAGTCTGACTTCCATCTAGTGTCAGCTAGTCTGCAAATAAGCACATCCTTAAAATTCTGAATGGACTAGATGCACAATCAGTTGACATCAATTAGGAGCTTCAGACTTTTAAGTAAATGTTTAAGCAAATGCATTTCCCTCCCCAAGGCACTGCTCTACATCTTCAGTATGGAGCCACCTCAGCCACTGTGCCAGCACAGCTGCTCTGAGATCACACAGGGAGCGAGATCACAGCTCTGATCCATCTGAAAAGAAAGCCAGCACCACACAAAAACAAACTCAAAAAACCCCTGACCGGTTCAGAATATCAGCTGACCTTTTAAGCCAGAAAGTGATCTACCAGATAAGAGTATAAAATACTGTATTATCTTCCCCTGCCTCTGCTCTGACATCAGCATCCACTCTGATGCATTACTCACTCGATTACCTAGAAGTAACTCCCCAGCAAAGTAACAAGATTTTAATTGTTTGTCATGCTGAGATGCTTTTACTTTTGAAATCAAGTCTTAAAGAAACGTCAGCGTTTGTAAGGTTATACATCACTGAAGTGTTAACTACTCCAACTATGAATACCCTCAGATTTCAGTGAGTTATCACACAAATTGCTTCATGGTTTATCCCTTCTAAAAAAGGGTATCCTGAGGACTTTCCTGCATGGGCACTTCCTGGAGCACTGCAATTACAGTACACAGTATCAAAACCTTGCTCTGGCATGGCCTGGGCTGGAAACACAGAAAACCCCTCCAACTACAGAAAGGAGTAAAGTAAAAGTATTCAAGTGCAGCAGGAAAACAGTTAAAAATATTTTTAAAAGCAATTTTAAAAATTCACTTCCAGGGTGCTACTCAACTATGCACCACCAAAAACATTAAAACATCAATAGCTACCTACTGCCATTTCCCTTCAAGAGAACGATTTTTTGCACTGAACTGAGAAGCAAAATTTACTATTTGACACCAAGTATAAAAACAAAAAATCAATTCTCAAATGAAAAGTAACTGAAAATGTATTTTCAATTTCTACTCACTACTTCAAACCACGAGAATAAAATAAATAAAAAACCCTTTTAGCATTACCACACTCATTCCAACCACTAACACTGCTAAAATAACTGCAGAGATCAAAAAAGCTGCAACTTCTAGTGCCAAACTCAGACAACAGAAGTTAAAGTAACACAACTCCACTCCAACTTGCATTGTCTTGCTGTTCTCAGACAGGCAGCTAGTCTGCAAAAGACACTTTCTAATGGAAGCAAGAATAACAAAGTGGAGGGGCAGTTCTGCTAATGAAGCCAGATATTATTTCTTTTTAGTGTTGTCACAGCTGTTTTGTTCATTCATGCATAAATTGTCTCAAAAAATTTAAGCTCTGCTATTAAAAAGCTAACTTCACTTCTATTAAACGTTTCCAAGCAAAACAACCAAAAGAAACAAAAACCTGGACGTTACTTTAATTGCATTGTACAGGGTTATACAGGATATTTTCTGAAGTCAAAAGTAAAAATGTAACGCTGCCTAACTTTGAACAATCCCACTCTTTTTCTTAGCAAAGCAAAGGTATATAATTCAGAATATAAACACTATATCTATTACCTATTTCAGGATTCAAACAGTAATTTCAATGTCCCTCACAGACACAGATCCTCCTGCTAGCAAGACACAGATGTAGCTTGTGTGGTACTTCTATTTTCCTAAGCCACTGCATAGTTAGATTAAAAACTCCAGCAGTTTTACTGTTCCTACTAGTTTTCTTAGCACTGGGTTGTTAAATTTCAATGAAATGTTAAAATCAACAGAAGATTTTCAGAGTCTGCATTCTGATTAAAATCAATACAGGAAAATTCACAGGGCCGGAATTAGAAGTTGAGAGTTATGTTTCAATAAAGACAAGGGTCAGTCTTTATTGAGGGCTTTTCATTACTTAACAGCTTTCCTGGCAAGGCATTTCCCCCATCTCCCCCCTCTCCCACCTCCCAACATTCCATAGAAGCAGTCAAATACAAACCATCAGTTTCCATGGCAGACTCCTGCTGCACTTCAATCAGCCTGAGCTGTCAGGACGATCTGGTAATTAACATTACCACAGGTCTATCCTGTCAGCCACAGAAATATACCAGCATCTAATAATACATCTATTTAATAGGATACATGCATCAGTGTGCATTCTCAGAAACAGAGAACACTTTATGGTTACAGACAGTAATTAAAGACAATTCAAATGTACTTGCTCTTCTAACAAAGTCTACACAGTTCAAATCAAAGCACCCCATTGCTGACCTGGCATTTACAGTATACTCAGAGGAAAAAAGTTTTAATCGAAGAATGACTGAAACAGACAACTTGGTCAAAAAAATCACTAACCCACAAAAGTGGCCGTCCATTTCATGTCCAGCCTTCTCTTCACACCCACAGCACTCACTGATCATCAGCAACTTCTTTCTATCTGTTGATGCATGTAAACTTCATTTTCATAATCAGGACATCTAACTGCTCTCTTAAAATCTGTAGTTTTTCTCAGTTGGTGGTGGTTGGTTTAGGGGTTTTTTTCCCATTTTACTATAATATTAACCAACATATCTCCAGTTCTTCCCCCGCCGTGCATCACAAAAGCACCACTTGCCTCTCCCTAATCTAATCCACGCTTGGTCAGTTGTTTTTAACCATAGCAAGGGCTTTTTATAGGACACCACTTATCTTAGAAATGACTGCATTCAGTTTCAGTGGCGGAAAATGCAACTCAACTGCAACCTTAATGAACAAGTTTCACTAAACAAAAACATTAAATTCAAACAGGCCTCTCCCAGTTCAATAAGTCAGCCACTCCTGTACAGAACTAAGTCTAATGCGATGACTCTTATTTAAAAACAAAAAAACACCCAAATACAGATATTTTAACAATTAATTATTGGTAAGCAACAGGGAACACCACTTTTAAAGTATGAGCCTAAAATAACTGTTTTACTAACTTAAAATTTGCATCAGTTAAAAAATTCTTTTTTTTTTTCAGTTACATGCCAGGTGACTGCAATCCTATAAATGCTGCAGATACAGCTACAAAAATAACAAAATTTAAAAAGAACTGAACTGTTGCCAGTTTAAGTATTTTTCCAGAGGCCAGAAAACCCGCCACGCTGTTTCTTAAGTGCAACAGAGCTTTTGGTTTGGTGTTATAAGAGGCTGCACCAAGGTATTAAAGCCACTCCCTCCCCCCGCCAAAAAACAACTAAACACCCACATCTCAAAATAGCTCTTACAAGGTTTCTGAACACAAGTTCTAGAAGCATTACAACATTCATAAATCAGAAAAACACCTCAGACCATTAAGCTTTAAGAGATTATTAAAAAACCAAATTCAAAAGAGTACTAATGATAAACAGCACACAAACAAAACTCCACGCTCTCGTGGCACGCTGCTTTGACAATTTTAACACTAATACACCAAGTTTAAAAATTAGTCTGAGACTCCCTGAGCAAACACCTTTTGTAAGGCCCTTATCCCAAAGAATATTCATCCCTGAATATCGCATTAAGAAGCACATTTTTAATGAATTAATGGCGGTCCATTGCAAGATCTGATACAACTGAAAAAACTGACATGCTAATGTGGCCAGTGCCCTTCCATCAAATCTGACAAGTCAGCAAAACCCTAGCTAAGCACAGGCTACATTTACATAATCACAAACAATAAGGTCATGTACAAAAGTAACTAGATAACTTTCCAGGGAGAACTCATTTACAACACCAGAACACAGCTCTTCAGCTCTACTTCACGCAGACGTTTCGCTTAACACAACCGACTGACACTAAAACTGCACTCCTGGGCACTAAGCTCCCCAAGTTCACATGCACTTTTCTCAGTGAGAAAACTAAACAGAGAGCAACATTCACCAAAAATTTATCTTCAAACTGCCTACTTGGATGTGTTTACACTAGCTTTGTTAAACTTGGTAGACAGAAAGAGGCAGTCTATTTGACACAAAATTAGATTTATCTCCACTAGCCAGATGCACGGTTAAATTTATATTTAAAGGTAGACAGGCTTTTAAGTCACCTTCAACACAGTTTTGAAGGAAAGATGTAAGATTTTCAGGGATAGATTACCAAGGAAAAATGAATTCTTTATAAAGTCCTCTTCAATCTCTTTTTGAAAACAGTTCAGACCACAGGCCTGATCTGTGTACATTCCGATCAGGTGCAAGAGTCTGTGCACTTACAGGCTCAAGAAAACAAAATGTAAATTTACAAATTAGACTCCTCAGATTCCAGTTAATAGTTCAGGCACATTTGTTCACAGTCTGATGAAAGAATACAACTGAAGTACCTCATTAATTTCAATCTGTCACCATGCTACTGAGGAGTTTGAAATGTCCAATTCAGTTTTTAAAAACAGGGCAAGAAAACAGGTACAGCTCTATTCACTGTCCACAAAGGGGAGCATTAAAATATATAAGTTGTCAGAAAAAAAAAAAAAATCCAGGTTAACATCATAAAAGTTAGTATCTCAAAGGCTTAAGAAAAAAAAAAAAAAAAAAAAAAAAAAAGCAGGTCACATTTGATGGTGCAAACAATTACAGGAAATACAGCCTATTCCACATTCAGGAAAAGCCCTCTCTTCCCACAGGTTTGCACCAGTCTGATAAAAACAATTCAGCTTCCTAGTTATTATGATGTGCTCTTTAAACATCCTTGTTAATCCACAGAAGACTTATTTACACATAACGAATTAAAAGCACACATATGGAAAAGTAACTGTAACCTAAACAAAACTGTAACTTTGACATTTTATGAAAGTAGCTCTTAAAAAAAAAAAGGTTTCCTCAATGCACTTCTTACATTTAAGCTAATCTTCAAAAACTAAATGTTGCAAGACAGAGATCATCTATCAAGTTACGCACTAAAATTTTCTGAGATCAAAAAGTAGCATAGAGTTCAGAAAGGAAAACATGCTTTGGACAATACATGCAGCACAGAAATGGACCCCAAAAAAGCAGATGTACATTCTGTAACTGAACCAGATCAGGTGTACTGTTCCCCTAAACCCACAGGTCTCTCTCCATCTCTTGCTGCATACAACAACACAAGAAGTAACCACAGCAGAAGCCCATTCAAGTTCTGTTTTTAAATACTGGCATGTAACAATAAATAAATGATAATTAAAAAAACTACCCTAGCATTCCAATAGGGAAGGCAATCCCACCTTTTATTTGTTTAAATTCTTAGGGTTGTGACTATTTTTTCATTTTGATCAGCACACAAAATAAAAGACAATGGCTGATCATAATATTATTCTTCTCAAGCATAAACAAAACCTTCAGAAAAATGTATTATAACTAAAAAAAAAAAAAAAAAAACAACAAAAACAAACACCTGCCTAAAGCACACAACAACAAGCCAGAAGAAGCAAAGCAAATGACAGGGTGGAGGGGGCAAAGAGGGAATGTGAACCCTGTAGCTTTATTTTTAGATTATATATACCTATATATACATGCACTTGCCCCAAATACTTGGTATTCTCAAGGGTGCCAGGAAACAACTGATGAAACCTTGAAATAATACACTTTTTAGTAAGCACATTAAATCCTGCAGACTTTTCCAGCAAACCTGAAGTTCACTATTACTAAACCCTTTTGCTGGAGGATGTCAGTGGAGCATACAGTTTAAGATATTTAACACAGCCCCCACTGGAAACAAGGATAGGTGTTCTACAGGGAAACAGTTGCTCCAACTTCTCAATTGCTCACTGCTACTGCCTATTCCACCGAAGTAATACCGCCTGTAAGCATACAATACGTGGAGGTCCATGCAAATACAGATACCTTCACAAATCCACCAGTATTTTGTCATTCTCTGGCGTCTTCTACCAGATTTGATCATTTTACTGCCCGAGTCAATAGAGGTGCTTACGGACTCACGCCTCAGAAAAAAAAATAACTGGCGCCCCTTAGTGTTCAAATTCTGAAGTCTTGAAGCAATTTACTAGATTTGCATGAAACTTTTTTTTCAACATTCCAAAAAGTTTTCTGCCTCCACAATACTTCCACCAATTTGCCAACATAAACAGGAAAAGCAGAAAAGCTTAAAGGGATAGCAGGCTTCTTCCAGAGACCATTTAGGAACACAGATTATATTTTGTTTGCTTCTCTTTTGAAGAAGAGAGTGAAGAATAGTTCCAGCACAGTCTTATTTCTAAGCAAGAGCCATGAGAGCCCTCGTTTTGGAACTCCAATACTTTGCAAACAGACTTCCAGAATTTTCAGTATTTCAAAATATATGACAAAACATAAGTATTAAGGGAATTCCTTTTTCAGTGTCCTTTTTTTTGCGTCGGGAAATGCTTTTCTTCCTTTTGTTCTCTGAAAATAAAAAACCACCTTCAGGCCTCCTCTGGCCAAATACATAAAGTTGAAGAGATTCAAGAATTTAAAAATCCATTATCAAACCTCTGGAAGGCTCATTTGTGCTATAAAGGAGTCTTCTCAGTCAAGTTTCTTCTTGATGTTTATTGTAAATCTAACTACTCCGAAGAGGCTGCTCACTCTGGTGACCAAGAACGTAAGTTCTAAAATAGTTTTGCTCTTCATGTCCACATTTGCTCCAATATAAATTCAAAATCCTCCAAGTATCTTAAAAATAAAAATAGACTCTCCCATTATAATGCTGCCCACAATCCATATTTCAGTATTCTTCACCGTTTGTTTGGGTTTCTTTAAATTCCTCTATCATTTATTTCAGAAGGTAGCATTTTCTCGACATGCTATTTTTGTGTCCTACTACAGTCGCTTACTACAGTCGCTATCTCATTTTTACAGTCTTGGCAGGGGGCGGGGAGTTGTTCTACCAAATATAACCAGTTCTTTCATCTTCCGAGGTCAACAACTTCCCAAACTTCTTTTAGCGAAGAGGAATACATCCGCAAACAAGAACCCTAGCTCAAAATCTCGAAAATCAGTACTTCATACTAAGAATCCCAACAAGTTCAAACTGGATAAATTATTTATGGTCATATCATATTCTACAAAGTTATCAAATACGATTAAACAAACAGGTCTAGGTCTCCAGAAAGCCTAGGTTTAAAGCCATAGGAAAAGAAATGCCTTCGACAAGAAAAACAAACCTGTGTACCCGAGTACGAGGCGAATTTAACACCCTAAGAACAAGTGTGTAATTTTCACCTAATTTTTTATACGCAGTGGGTCTGTTACTGTAGTGGGAAAAAGTATGGGACACAGGAAGTTCCCAGCTCGTACTTTTCTTGTTAATTTCTAAACCGTGATTATTTTTTGTGAAATCTTAACCCTAAACAAAGTTATTAGGGAAAAAAATGGGGTCATGGGGGGTCCTCGGCCCGCGCCAGAAGAGGGTGCGAGGCTGGGATGGACGTTTGGCAGGAGCAGACCAGGCAATTTCGTAATCCTTTTTGTTTCTCCCCCTTTACTAAAGTCACACGTAGGAGTCTTTCAAGTTCAGTTTCTTTAAAAGGTAAGGGTAGCTGAGACAAGAATTTGCTCGCTTCCCTTGCGATATAGGAAAATCATAATTAGTTTGCGGCAAGTTCGGGGTGGGGTAGATCTGGAGCAGAAGAAAGAGCTCAGCCCCCCTCCGCCTTAGTCATTCAAGTCCAAGCAGCTTCCAGAACAGCCAAATCTCGAAACCAAACACCCCCCCGCCCCCCCGGCGGGGGCCCTGGGGCCGGGCGGCGGAGCGCTCCGAGGGCGCCGGCAGGACCCCAGTGTCCCCCGCCGCCGCGGGAGGGAGTGAGGGATGGAGGGAGGGGAGCGCCAGCCGCCAGCCAGCCTTTCCCCTCCTCCCTGCCTTCCCCCAGAGCGCATTCCTGAGCTCCTCTCCTCGCTCCCTCCCCTCCGTGCTGTAGTTACCCTTCCCCCGGTTTAAGGAGATAGTGCGGAAAAGGGTAAAAAGAAAAAAAAATAAAAAAGGAAAAATAAGGGGGGAAACTCTCCGGGGGGATCGGGGACCCGCGCGGCCGGGGCTGCCTCTCCCCTCCCACTCGTTCCCCGAGTCCCCCGGCACCGCGCAGCGGCGGCAGCCAGGGCGGGGAGAGCCCGCACTTCCCCTTTGTTTTCGGCTCCCCAGCCGGGGCCGGGAGCGTGCGGGGAGCAGCGGGGAGAGCGGAACAGGCCCCGGGCCGGCCCCGCCGCCCGGCCGGGCCGGGGCGGGGGAGCCGAGCGGGATCCCCGGGCCGGGGGAGTCAGGGCAGGGCGGCGGGGCGGGGGAAGGGGCGGCCGGGCGAGCGCTTTTACCTTCGTCCAGCAGCCTCTCGAGGTGGTTGAAGATCCCGCAGAAGTTGGGGAGGCTGCTCATCAGCTTCTTGTCGTTCATCAGCTGCATCAGGTAATCGGGGCTCGGCTTCGGCTTCTCCTTGGTTTCCATTTCCCCAACCATATTCCAAGCCCGCGCAGAGACGGCGAGCGCCCGCAGCAGCTCTGCCGAGCAACGCGACCGCGGCACGGGGCGCCCGGCTGGATCCGGGCGGGCAGGGAGGCGGTGGGGGAGGGGAGGGGGCGGGGAGGGGAGCTTCCCCGAGGAAGGAGGAGAAGGAGGAGGATTCAAATCCGGAGACAAACGCAGACCCGCCGCTGAGTCCAGGGACCGAGGAAAAAAAAAAAAAAAAAAAAAAGAAAAAAAAAAAAGAGGAAACTCGGTAGAAACCCCCGTGCGGGCTGCGCCCTCCTCTCCGGGCACAAGGACCCGCCGCCGCCTCTCGGTGCCGCCGCCGCCGCTTCCCTGCTCCGTGCGCCCTCGGCCGGCGCAGTCCTCGGTGTGTCCCCCCCTCCTTCTCCTCCTCCTCCCGCGCACACACACGCTGAGCCCGGTTCTCCTCTCGGCGCTGCCCCCTGTCTCCGCGGCGGGGGAGGGAGGGAGGGGACGCGCGGGGCGGGCGGGCGCTGCTGGCGCGGCTGCCGCTTCCGAGGAGCCGCCGCCGGTGTCTCCCCGCTGTTGCCGCCGCCGCTGCTGTTGTTGCCGCCGCGCTGCGCCTGGCGTGTGTCCTCCTCCTCCTCTCCGCCTCCCGCCCGCCCGCCCTCCCGCCGCCGCTGCTGCTGCCGCTGCCGCCGCCGCCGCCTGTGGCTGCTGAGTCTCAGCCCCGCCGCCGCCTCCTCACTTCTCCTCAGTTCGCTCCGGAGTTCGCTTCAGTTCAGGCTGCGCTGGCAGCAGCGGCGGCGGCGGCAGGAGGGGAGGGGGCAGGGCCCGCGGGGGTGGGACACGCCGGGGGCGGGACCAGGGGCGGGGCGGCCGCTGCCCAGCGGCGGCGGCAGCGCCGCTTGGCGGAGCCACAGCCGTCCCTCCCTCTCTCCTTCCCTCCCTTCCGCTCCGGGGGCCCGGGGCGGCGGCGGGGGGATAGCCGGCTTCCCGTGCAGCTCCCGCCCGGCCCCGCCGCGCGGAAACACGCGCGCGCGCACAGAACTCTCCCAAACAAAGTCGCGTCGCGGCACCTCCGGGGCGGGGACGCGTCACGTGCGCTGTTCCCCCGGGGGCGGGGAGAGCCGCGCCGGGGCGCGCGCGCTCCCGCCGCTCCGCGCGGCCCCGGTGTCGCGTGGCGGCGGCGGCGGCGGCGGCGGCGGCGAGGGGGGCAGGTGTGCGCGGGGGCTGCGGCCGCGCTTGCGCGCGCGGGCGGTGGGCGGCGCGGACGGCGCGAGGAGCGATTCCCGGTCGGTCCCGGGGCCCGGCGGGGAGCGTGGCACCGCGGAGAAGCCGCCAGAGTGCCCCGGCAGCCAGCCGCCGACCGGCTCCGCGGGGGAGGGGGGGGGGTGGCGGGGGGTGGCGGGAGCCGGTCTCCGCGGCTGCGGGGGCACGGGAGCGTCGGGTGGCCGCGGAGGGGTTCGGGGTTCGTCCGCCCTGGCGCTGCCCCGGGCGGGCACGGCCGGCCCTTCCCCCGAGTGCGCAGCGCCTGCCCGGGCCAGCAGCCTGGGTCTCGTCCCGGCCCGTCGAACTCCTTTCCGCCCGAGCCTCCCCGGCAGGGCTGCGCGTCGCCCGTGTTGCTTGTAGGGCAGCGACGCGTTTTGGCATCAGCCGTGGCTTGTTTGATGGGTTTGGATGGGAGACGTGACGGGAGCAGCGGTGTCCGGCAGCCAGAACCAAAACTAACGTGCTCCATCCACTGTAGCCGCAGAGGCAAAGCAGCGCGACGCGGTTGCTTGTACGTATTCCTCCTTCCCCACGCAGCTACTCGGTGCTCTTAGTTGGTGTTTAGCACTTAGGAGGCTGTCAGGAAGCTTTGAGGCAGTTCGCGGTAGCTTGGCAGAGCTTTTGTAACAAAGCTGGATAAAAATCGCTGCATTCTTCACGTAGCTCGCTGAAAACAGTCTCATTTCATAGGACTGGATGTAAGGTCTAGCTATTGCTTGAAATCTGTAAAAAATTCAAATGCATTTCAATACATTCTGCACAGTATTTGAAGATACTTTCAATGTTAGGTAAATGGCAATGAACAATGCTTCCTAAACTAAAAAGAAACAGACACACGTCATCTTGACAGGTGTAAGTGTCATTGGGTATTGTCAAGCAGTGTTAACTCTGCTTTTCCTGAAAGATGTGCATCGACAAAAATATTATAGAGAATGTGTAGTTCTCTAGTAGTTCTTGGTTTATTGCATTGTGTCCAGTGTTCATTGTATATTGCCCCTTTAAACAGGTAGACAGAACTCATTATTTGGACATTGGAGTTTTGATGTCATTTCAGGGTTTTGTTTACATTAGTAGAAATTAATGGCTTACGTAAGGTAAGTCGGTCTTACTGCTTCCATCCTTCAAAAATTGTATATTCAGTAAGAAAATACTATCTTTGTTATCAAAGAATAGCAGTGTTACAAACCATTATTTTAAATATAGATTCTTAGTTCATCAATAGCTTGCCCACAGCACACTGCAGTATGCTTATGGATGACAAAACAATGCGGTTTCTATTTAGTAACATGATTGTGTTTGCTCTGTTCTTACCTTGTCTTAAGATTGTGACAAGCTGAAATACAATTTTACATGCTTTAAAAAACTGCCATAGTTTGGTTTCTGGTAGATCAGAATGGACAATGATGCATTTTTGTAGCCCTTTGCTTGCTAATTTTTAGCTGGTGAATGAAGGCTCTTTTTAACCCTGAAAAACCATGCTGTCAAATCCTTCCATTTGATTAAGGGCATCTGCTGAACAGCAAGCTTTCCTCTTAAAATTAGGTGAATGTAGATGATGTTAGAATAATTGTTCTGGACTGATGATTCTCACAGTAAAAATAGCATATGGAGACTTTTCAGCAGATTTGGTGCAGCTGTTCCCATACCACTTCATTATTGCTTCCTCCACATAAAGAGTTTCCAGTGCTCAAATGTAAGCAGACAATACAAGGTAAGAAATACCAGCACAAGTTGTTGTGCAGTAACACCAGTAATCTACTAATGGGAACATAGTAGATTATAGGACCACCATAGTAGATTATAGGACAAACCATAGTTTGTCCTAAGGTATTTTGTGCTTATTTAGTGAAAACTGAGATTGTGCACACCAACACTTGTGGAATCACTCATGCCAGTGCAATGCAAAATTCAAGCTCTAGTTTGCTCAGTTGTTAAGCTGAATTATTTTCTCAGTCAGAACAGTACAGAAATTGAGGCAAAGCTATGTGATGAAGCTGCCTTTTTAATTAGGCATAAATGACAGGAAAAGTTCTCATCCTTCATTTTTTCCATAGATACTTCAAACCTCGGAATTTAAGTCTTTATAAAAAAGCCCTTGGAAAAGCAGAATGTTTTAATAAAATCCAAAAAGCTCATCATTGGTTTCGGATACCATGTTGATTTGCCTTTCTTTAGCAAGTGTACAGCAAAAACCAAAAATGCTACCTGAAAGCCTCTCTCAGCATACATTATGTTCTGCTCTTTCCCTTTACATTCCCATACTCCCACATTGTATAAAAGGGTGTTTTAAGAATTCCGGAGAGAATAAAGTTGAATTAATTCAGATTAAAGAGCTGTGAGAAGGCATTGCTCCCATCAAGACTGGCATGACTACAGCCTGATGCTGTGCAAAATGCTTCTGCACTCTCTTAATTTTACAGCTTTCCCATGGGGAAGGAAGGCTGAGGGGAGGACGTGGTACAGGCCCAGGTAAACAGGTTGTGTGGATATGGAGGAGAGGTTGTGTGGTGTTGATATCGGGGAAGGGGAGGGGGAAGGGAGGTAGAGGTTCCTTAGTCTGTTCAAGATAACCAGGTCTTGTGGTCTTGTAAGGTTCTTTTGGTAACTACCCAATGTCTCAACTTCTATCTAGACACAAGCAGAAATTCCTATCTTCAGCTGTGTTTTCATCTAGGTAGTCCTTCTTGTATCATGTAACCTGTAGTGCTCTCCAAGTTTCTCTTTTAAGGTGAAGTTTTATTGCATTAATCTAATCTCAAAGTTAGAAGAATTATGATAATGCCAGCAGCAGCCTCTGTGTATTACAGTAAAGGCCTGCAATGATCATAAAAAGCAAATTCAATTACTGCTATAATGTTCATAGCTGATAACACCTTTGGAAATAGAGGCAAAGGCTAATGATTACTGGGAAGCATGCTCTTTCAAAGTGTTGGCTATTACTTCCAGTGTCTCTGTTGGCCAAATCATAGGCATAGGCTGTTGGATGTCATCAGCCTTCTGTGATGCTGTCTGTAACAGGAAGGTATTAATATGCTGTACAACTCTTCTTTAGGGAAAGAAGCAATTCTTCACTCACCCATTACAGTCGCTTGAAAAAAATATATTGTGTGTGTGATTCAGTATGGAATCATTCATGGTGTACTAAGAGTATAGTACTGTAATCAAAAATGCCCAAAACCAGATGAACATCTGAAATACATTTATCTCTGCAGAGTGATGAATGCCTTAACAGAGTAAGGTCTAGAGCCAAACTGAAAATCTCAAGGACCAATTACATGAAAATTCTGTGTTGTGTTTGACAACAAAAACAGATTTCACTTGATATTAAAGCAAACTGACAGGTAACTTTTCAAGCAGAAGCTATAGTCATTCAAAGAAGTAAGCAGATGATGTAGTGTTCAAAAGGGACATGTCCGAGTATTCTGTGTAATCCTGGAAGAGAAAATGCCTGTAATTGTTCAGTAGGCTTGGTATGTGATTGATGAAGAGCTAAAAGATGAAGGCTTTAAGCGCACCTTAGTCTGGAAGGATTCAGATTTGTATCTCTTATACTTTAAAAGCTACTAGGAGCTGTACAACAACCGTGAAGAAGGGTGTAGTAAGCCACACTATCACCTCCTGGTAGAACTGGCTCTTCCTTCCTCAGTCTGGAATAAAGGAGCCAGAAGAGATACGTTTGTGATTCATCCACTTACACAAGAGTAGGAAGAGCTACATTCTCCTTGTTCCTGTGGTTGTATATTAATTGTGCAGTCATTAATCTGGGGAGAAAAGACAACACTAAGTGAAATAAAAGTTTTTTTCCACTTTTGATCTAAATCTTATACCTGTCAGCTTTCTTGATAAAGTATGTGCTTCATATACCTAAAGTCATTGTTACAGGACACTGTTACATGGATAGGATGGAGGGGACTAAATTCTTTTTGATAAAATGCTAAGCATTTTGTGTAACTCTCAGTAGTTAGGGAAGGCAGGGGTACCTCCATATTTGGCTTCACCTTACCTACCTGCCAGAGAGTTAAGCACAGAAAAGATGTAAATCAATATATAGTAGAGTGTATTGCAGCTGTGTTCAAGATTATCATGGAATTACGGCCTATGAGATTGCACTTTTGAGTAGATAAATTCCATGGGTTTCCAATGGCTGTACATGCAGTTTCTTTGAGTGCTAGGCAGACATTTTTCTGGAAAAGATAGCCTTCTAGCAAGAAGAAAAGGTGTGTCTGTCTAGAGAGGGTGGTGCTTCTGCTGTGCTCTTGAGAAATCTCTGTGCATCAAAAACAAAGTTTAAATGGGTTTCATTTCTCACTGTCCAGTAGGAGATAAAAAGGAGGTCTCAGGTATGTCAGTTTTATTACAGCATTGTTGAGAAAGGCAGAAAATGGTTAGAAGGAGGAAAGGAAAAGCAATCTGACAAGGCATGGAAAAGACAGAATATGCTACCAGTTACAGAGAGAAAACTAAATTGAGGTACTGCATTGTAAACATAAAATTTATTCACTTTATCATCTTCATAGCAGCACTTAAAGGAGGGGGGCAATATATTTGAATCTTGTATTTTGCAGGTATGTTTTGCCTCTAAACTCATAACATTCCTACACCTTATCATTTATAAACACTTGCAATGTTTTAATGCTTTTTACAAGTGGAGTATCAGTAATTGATGCTCTTTCTAGGTCAATAAAATAAGCCAACTAATTTCTTGAAACACACCATGCAATGTTTTCGCAGTCTTTCTAGCCCCATGGCTTCAGTTAGTGTGCTAGGATATGACACTTCTCCATTTCTGTCACAAAATTATTACCTTAGCTGTGTAGCTCTGTGCTCACATAGGGGGGGAATTTCAAGTGTTTTCAAGTGGCCTGTCCCTTTTGGTAGCCAGCCCGTGCCCCACGTTGCAAAGTGGGAGTAGCAGTGAGTGTCTATTACTGTAAATGCTGCCCAGATCTATGGGTCACTGGACTGACCATTGCCAGTGGAAGTCCAGCTAATGCACATTCAAGTTTAAAAAATTACGGTATTATCATATCTGGAAATTAGGAATATTGAGAGACCGTTATTGCAGACATATTTGGGGTTTTTTACCTTCTGTTTGTTTTGAACTACGTGCCTAAGTTTAAAACTGTCCAGGATAACATTCTGCATTTTAATTGATGCGGTCATCTCAGCTACAGTAGTGCCCTCAGCAGCTTTTTAAAATTTGCTACCTAAAAATACAGTGTTGAAAGTCATACTTATGTGTAAGATACATAACCAGTATTTTTACTTTTCACCATAGTGAGAAGTGTTTTTACCTAAACAGTAGGATTTAAAAAATAAAAATAAATAGTTCATATCTGGGAAATTTGCAGATTTATTTTGGCCAACACAGTGGCAAAGAGCTGACAGCTTAAGAAACAGGTAAGTTTTGTTTTTCAGGTGTACCATGTTTTGGTAAAATACCAGAGTGTATTGGTTACTGTGAAATATGAATGTTTTCTGTCTTAACTTTGTAAATAGATTTAAATTAGCCATTCTTCTCAATTATGACTAAAACAGAATTTAAAATGCAGCTGAAGCATTAATTTAACTTTTCCTTTTAACGTGTGAACTGTGAATGCATATGTATATTGACTTACACTGTGGGATTACTAGTGACGTGTTGCATACGGTTCTTAGTGTTCAGTACTTACAGAGCAGCACTTCTTACAAAAGGAGCATATATTTAAGTGGACAGAAAACATCTAAACAAATTATAAGAAAACTTAAGCCTTTTATAAAACTGCAGTAATGAGCATGAAGCATTTGTACTGCTTGGCCTTCTAAGAAAATGTAATTAATCAATCTGAAAAGGCCAGAGTTTGGTTTTTTTTTTTTACTAGAAGTCATCTTTTTCTACCTGCTGAAAATACTTTATATTTTCCAAGTCTTTATTAAATGTAAATCCTTGTTTTAATGGTGAAGAGAAATATGTGGGGCTACAAAGCTGTGAGAAGAGAAAGGGACTAAGCAGTGCGAGTGTTGAAAGCTTCTGGAGATGAGACAGAGTTGCTCACAGTGTTCATCCCAGGCAAAGGACAGAGCAGTGCTACAGTGGTTGTTGATTACCCACACAAAGACCATTGTGCTTCCCTGCTATGGTATTCTCAGAGGCTCTCTTTTAATCTGTCCACTGCTATTTGTGCCTTTTCTCTAAAAGGAAACTACAATGTTCAATTTCTTAATATTTTCTAATAGTCCTTTTTCACTTTAGAAAGCCTAAATTCTGTTTTGATTGTGGATGACTCATTGTCTCTCATTTGTTCCTCCTACACCCACAGTCTTTCTGTTGAGTGTGGGAGATTTTTCCTGGAATATAGTAGGCACATATATTTGAATTATCATATGCCCTGGAACCCATTTCACTGTTTCCTACTCTTCAGAAGCCATGAAACACCTTGTAGTCAAATACTTAAAGTTGCTTGGATGAAAGACATTATAAAAGTGCAGAGAATTATTGGTTAAGCACTCAGATAAATTCAGAATTTCCTTACAGAAACAGGAAGCATCCTAGATCTCATGCTGTCTTTGTTGGAATTTGTAAGCTGGTGCATTTTAAGTCCCTGTTTGCCTGTCACCAGAGCTCAAAGGCCGAATCATAACAATCAGTAAAACATGACTCTTGGGCTCAGAGCCAAAAGGTGGACTTTGCTGGGTTGTTTGCTTATCTAGGAGGTCTGGCTCATTTTGAGCTGCAGTCACTTTATACAAGATGGTATCATCCTATATAGCCAATGCTAAATCTGATTGTTGTTTTGAACAAATTCATTGCTTGATCCTAGTAAGTCACTGTTACAAGTTCATAAGCACAAGAAAGGATAGGATTCACTTGCCTTGTGGTATTCCACTTGAATTTCCAGAAGTTCACTTTAGTCTCATAGTTTTTGCATGGCATTTGCCTGCTCTGTGAAAATGTCTTCTACAACTCTTGGATGTCTGGAGTGGCCATTGCAAACTGTTGAGCCATCAGCTGCATCTCACTGTAAACATACAGAAACATTTTCTGTTAACCACTTTGATCTTGGCATAGTGTGAACAACAGCTTGGGTTCAGAATTTTGACAAGAACAAAATGTCTCTGTTGAAGGTAATACAGTCATTCCCTAACTTTGACTTTCAGAAGTGTGTTAATATTTTACATTCACCTAGCCATTGTGTTGGCCAGACCACAGAGTAGAGGCACAGGGGAATAAGCTGAAAACCTCTGTGGTGTAGAGGCAAAATACATGCAAAAATCACTGCAGCTAAATTTGCAGTGTCAGGAAATCCCACTTTACACTGCTGTCCGTTCTTAATTTTTTTTTTTTTTTTACACTGTTCTCAGTGTGAAATGTTTTGTGCTTGGTCTCAGATTATGGCTGAAATACAGGGAAGGGAAATAAAATGCATTTTTTGTAGATTCAAATTACTTCTCTACAGATCCACTCCTGTGAGTCTAGATATTCCTGTTTGTTTAGAACATGAGAAGTTTCCAATATTTCAGAATTTCTCTTATATTTTGTAGAAGCTTTTAAGGACTCTTCTCTAATAGGTGGCTTTTATGGAAGTTACTGTACAGTTCAGAAATAAAAGTGCACACTGAAATATTATCTCTTCTAGTATTGTATTTGTTTAAAAATGAATATATGAAAGTTTTATGGACATATACTTTCTTCATCTTTTAGGTATTTAAGAACTTGTCAAATTGTTAAAGAAAGGTGATTACACTTGGATTGCAGGGGGTTTTTTTAGACGGAACCGGTACGACAATTGTCTCTGGTTTTAGCATGTGTGTTCCCTACACATGTCAAATCTTGATAGGACTAAAAAGCTGTTATCCTGTCAGTAGAGCAGAGAAATGCAAAAATGAGTTTCCCAGAGAGTACATACTCTGCTGTTCAGTTTTCATAACAATACTGGTTTTATATGTATTAACAAATAAAAACTTAGTCTGACAGCATGCTCAGAAAACAGCAGGTTGTGGTGGAAACTATACAGGAAAAAAATGGTAATGTTTATTTTTTTTGTAATGTTTTGATTAAAGAAGATCAACATTATTAAGTAATCCAACTTAGCCTTCCTTCTTCCCACTGTAGAAAGGTCTGTAGAGTTCCTGTTATTTGGGAGGCTGGCAAACCATTTCTCTGCTAGAGGTGGAAGGGAGGCACTGCTTGACCTAAAGCATTTCCCCATCTCTAGAATTTTTCTACTTGGTTTTAAGAAGTCATGACCTAGCCAATTAGATGGCCAATTTTCAGGCCAGAAGGTTGTCTTCCCTTTAAGCAAGTCAATTAAAATATACATCCCTACCTTGGTTTTCCTTCCAGGTAGTCTGTTTATAGCTATCCATCTGATTTTCATTACTAGAGGCATAATTGATCTTTTGTCCCATTTTGAAGCTTGTATGCACCTGTCTTACAGGTTCATAGCAAAATCAATTATCCCTCTGGCTACAGATACATCCTGGTGCTTCATTAGCAATTTGTCTGTGTAGGCGGAGTCCTGCATGTCAGAGTGGCACCAGGTGATGAGCTGGGGAGTCAGAGCAGCTTGCATGCTCCTGCTTGTACCTGATGTCACATTGGTGTGGTCACTGACAGGGTTTTGAGGATGTCTGGTAACAAAAACCAAAAACCAACCAACCAAAAAACCCCACTTTGGCTGAGTTCATTTAAAGAGGAGACTGAAATAGAGATTAACTTGAAAACACTGTGCTTGGACTTTGCTGTTCTCACAAGTACATAATAGAAGATTAGCAGTGTCGTTAGATAAGTGATTATGTGACTGAAATGACAACTTTGCATGTAGTATTTATATGTAGTATTTATAGAACTTTGCTGTAATTCGGTTCATCTGACTCAAGTGGAGTTTGATTAATTCAATAAGTTACTCCTATTTCATTGTAGGTTTGTCCTCACAAAAAAAAAAAAAAAACAAAACAAAAAAAAAACAAAAAAAACAAACAAACAAAAAAAAAAAACAAAAGAAACCCCCAAAAAAACTGTTTCGGCTGTTTGTGATCAAGAATTTTGTTTTTTGTGAAATCAATAATTCTGTCTGATAAAAGACGTTAGTGGTCTTTATGCCCTTTTTGCTGAAAAGAATACCTACAATCAGCAGTTGTAGATCAGAAGTCCTTGTATGTAGGTAGTATGATGAAATCACTCAAAATTTATTTATTTCAGATCATAAAAAATAATGTATTATACATTCACTCATTTTTAAAAATTAAAATATATAAAAACAATTTACATAATCCTAAACTATTGTGTGACTGTTCAATTGTGAGAGTTCATTAAGTCCTGAATTTTATTGGTGGTCTGGCTTTTAATCTGTAATTTTTTACAGTGTTGTTTGTTTGTTTCAAATAGTGGAGTTTTATATGTAAATATATCAGCTCAAGTTGTATGGGTTTCTAGCATGCTTTAAGCTACATCATGATGTCATTACCTTTCATTAATTGTCAAATTACCTAAAATTGCTTTTCATATAATCTACTTGTCCTTTTATGTAAATGATTTCAGTTTGTGTGTCAGTGTGTGGACCACAAGCAGGTAGAGGAATTCCTCCAGCTTCCTAAATGTGAAGTATTTTTCTTTTCCTCTGGCAAAATTACCCGCTAGAAGCAAAGGAGGCTCAAGCTGGCACATCCCTTGCAAAGGCAGTCTGGGTCATGCGCAGAGCACAGCCAAGCAGTGAGACTGAGATTGTATTGACAAGAACAAGATGAATGGCCCCCTGGAGACTATGGGGTTTGTATGCTCGTTTCCACCACCTTTTCATCCTTTTGTACCCTCTTTCAGTTCATATGCAGATTAACTCAAAGCAAGTCCACACTAAATACTCTTTTTCACTTTAGTTTTGGAAGGTAGGTGGAGGATCTAAATATTTATGAGGCTTTTTTCCTCTGGTTTATGATGCACTCTTGTTGAATGTTGAGGAATTACGTTAATGAATGCATGCCTGCACACACAGACACAGAATCCAGGCAAAAGGAAAGAAAACCACACAAAGCATTGTCAGCTCTAATGTCAGTGCTTACTAAAACAGTTCCCATTAAAAAAAAAAAAAAAAAAAAAAAAAAAAAGGAAAGAGATTTAAAATCCATTGCCAGGAGAAAAATAAATTGTATGGCTGAGCACAAAAGAAAGAACAAAGTTTCATCTTTGCTTTCCTCAGCTGTAAATGAAGCTCTTGTTTCAGCTCTGAATAAAATTAAAATAAAACATGTTAATGAGAGCTTGTCTGAAGTCTTAACTGGATCTGTGTTTTCAGTAATAAAAGACCAAGCTTCAGTCCTGTACAAGTTTCCTTTAATACCAGTCATAATAAACATGATATGTTTTAGTGTGATACAAGATGCAGTTAAATATACTTTAATTAGACTTCCAAGTCAGATAATTAAATGACACTGGTTTTGCCATGATCTTGCTGAGTTCAGTACACTTATTCAGGAGACTTAGTTTTTATGAGACAGGATTTTTATGAAAACTGAACTTTTTTTTATTAAATAGAATATATTGAGATTATTGCCAGATACACTAGAATATTAATTTATTTTCAGAATGGTTAGTTCAAAACTAACTTAAGGAACATTTTTTCTAGAGATGGAAAAGTAAGTGGCATAAAATACTACTACTGAAATATGGTCACATTAATTATCTTACATTTACATTGTCAAAAAGAGTTGCTTCTTCAACTTCTGATTATCTCTGCCTTCCTTCCACCCCTTTTTATTCTCCAGTACACACATAGCTGTGCCAGACAGGGCTTCAGCTCACACAAGTGGGACGGTAAATTCTTCTGCATTCAGGGAGCAGAACAAGAGATTTTAAAATGTGGGTTTGTACTATCATTAAAAAACTTACTGAAGCAATTGCAAAATGGTAGCTCTTCAAGTGGAATAGTATTTCTCTGCCTAGGCGTTAATATGCATATCTGAAGTTCATGAAACATTGTCCTAATAAATATGTTCATCTCTTTATGGTACTTCATGTTCTAGGTATTCAGTTTCCTATGTAATTAAATCCAGTAAAGCTATCTATATTTCATTTGTTCTAAACTTCTTGGTTTTGATCTCAAAACACTGATTTTGCTGTTTTCAGTTACTTTGCCTATGTTACTCAAGGGTTAAGTGAAACAACTTTGTTTAGCAGATCCCAAAACAGTAAAGCTGTATATGACCTAATAAAATATTAATATTTAACAATTGAAATTGCATCGTTTTTGTTTAAGCTGTTATCCTTTAGCATAAATCTTCTCCCTCTTGCCTTTTTTTTCTAAAAGTCTACATAGCCAATTGTGACTACAGGTACCATATTAGATACTGCTGAAGTACTTAAACTCCTTGAAATTGAATTTAAAAAAAAAAAAAAAAAACCAAAAAAACTCAGTTTTGTCTGTCAGCTGGTGAGATGTCAAATTTACCTGGATTTCTCCATCCTGGGCAAATTGAAGCACTTATGTGTTACCTTAGCCAAACATATTTGCCCACCTGTATCATGATGTGCCTCTTTTCCTCTGGGTGTGGATTTGCAGGAAAGGGAAGCAGGACTTCCTTCTATGTATAGATGTACAGAACACAGTGGACTAATAGGTGAGTGGAAAAAATGCATCAAGGTGGTAAATGTTGGAAGAAAAAAGCATCAGAGAGATGACATACTTGAATAAACTTTGAAGAAGGAGAAGGGGTAGAAGCAGGCCTAGCAAAAAGTCTTTGAGAGCAGATAAAATACAGCACACCAGCTAAGATCCTTTATTTGGGATGAGAAAGGTGGATGAGCTTTGGACCTAAGTCAGGGAGCAGGCACATCAGAGTCCTGTAAAAGGCTTTCATTTGTAATACCAAGTAAGTACCCACACATACACCAAAAAAAAAAAAAAAATCATCCCCAAAGCCAAAGAGGTTGTAGTGCCCAGGAGTGGCTTGTTAATCATGAGGAAAGCAATTATCTCTACTTTTCCCAAAAGGAAGTGGCACAGGAAAATTTAAGAAAGGACAAAGATCATAAGCCTGAGCTGGGCATCATGTGCCTGTCAGCTGCACCTCCAGCCAGCATGCTGGTGGTGAGGACGAGCTGCCTTCTCCAGGCCCAGAGGTTCATGTGGAAAGGGGCCCGTGTGAGGAGCCAGAAAGCCTGGACCAAGGAGACCTATGGCCTGTGCACTAGCTAGCTCACATTCCCTGAACAGAATATAGGAGATCAACCAGTTACCCATGCTGACTGCTTTGCTTCTTCCACTGAAGCCAATCTGCATCCACAGATTTCTAACTATAGAACAATCTCTGCTTCCAGAAGATGGAAACACACAAATTCACCTGTGAAAATGCAACACCAATGCATTCTTAAAGGCAAGACTATGGGCTTGCCTAGTGATCTTCTGCCTTTCGAGGTTTTGCTTCAGCCATTCCTCACTTTCTTGATCGCAGTCTCCTACAACAAATCCAG
This sequence comes from Haemorhous mexicanus, assembly GCF_027477595.1. NCBI lineage: Eukaryota > Metazoa > Chordata > Aves > Passeriformes > Fringillidae > Haemorhous > Haemorhous mexicanus. Next base: position 33,038,724 of record NC_082343.1, read on the forward strand.
ACTTTGGGTCCCAATGTAAAACCCTAATTCCTGGAGAAAAGAGGAAAAAAAGAGAAAAAAAAGTAATGGAACTGATTATAAGGACCCAAATTATAGCACTATCAGGATTACCAAACAGGTTAAGATTTCCAACAATAGAAGCTCCTTTTTATTTGTTTGTACTTTTTCTACAAGTTTTAGTATTTCGCCTGTGAATTTGTTTAAATTCAGAAATCATTAGATATGTAAGGATTAAAAAAAAAAAATTAAAAACCCACAATACACACCACTGTAAATAGCAGGTAAGTTCCTTCAATACTCAACTTTTGTGGTGAACACCAAAAATGTGCAATATTCCTTTTTCTTGAGGCTGATTCTGAAGCACTGTCACATTATATCTGAAGGCAGTGGGGTGCAGCCATGTGTTTTTAAGAAAGATCTTTCATGAGTCCACCTAATCTTGAGGCTGAGATCTTTCCAAATGGCATCCTGCATAAATTTCCCTTCTTTTTTTTTTTTTCCTTCCCAAAAAGAAATTTCCTACAGCTGAATCACAGCATTCTAAATAGAGTCTGCCACCCGCCTAAGCTATGAGAAGTCTGTCTCCATGCTAGTGTGACAGAGTCATCTCACAGATGGGAGGTGTATCCCCACGGGTGGCACTGAACTGAAAGGAAGTCTGAAAAACAACTTTTTTTTTTTTTTTTTTTTTTTTTGTGAATTTGATGAACAGGATTACAGTATTTGTCTTTGGTGCCTAACCAACTGAATTCGGTGTAGAACACAAAAATTCTTTCTCTGTACTCACAGATGCCTCAAATTCTGCTGAGAGATAGACCTAGAGGTCGTAGCAGACAGAAAGGTACAAGTGCTGGAGACACAATTATCAAAGTGCTTAGAGGTCTAACAAATATCCTTAGAGAAGTTTCTCAAATGACAGGTCTACCAAAAACCCCAACAAAACGGGTCTGCAAATTTTCTCAAGTTTAGGTGATGCATGCTTTTTTCTTCTTGCAGACAGAAGCAATGTTGAAATTCATAGTTCAGATTCATAAGCAGAGTTCTATTAGGACTCCCCAGCCAATCTAGTTTCCAGAAATATCCTTCAGACACTTAACCTTCATTAATTAATTGATGAGGGAACCTGAGCCCATGTCTTGACACAAAGATTTACTGCCTTGGGCACAGAACTCCTGTAGGGTTTAAGTGTCATAGCAGAAAGGCTGTGAGATGCTGGTAGAATAAAACAGAGCATCATTCCTTCCTCTTAGACAAATCAACTCCAGATTTCTTCACAAATCATCACAAGAGGCTCGTGGTTGTTCTTCAGGCAGACAGCTTCCAATATCAGCAAGTGCTGACCTAGGAAGGAGGAAAGTGGATTTGGGAGAGTTTTATTCTTCAAGCACAGTATTGCTCTTATCCTGCTTTCTCCTGGTTGAATTTCTCTGTGCAAAGGGGGAAGGGCAGAAGAAGAGGGTTCTGTTTGACAGCTGCTTTCTTACCTTTTTGCCAGCAGAATCTTCACACTTTATAGAGACAGAGGGATTATTTAAAAGGCAAAAGTTGCAGACTTTTTTGAAGGAGAACAGAGTAAACTGAGGAGCCTATACTGTTATTTCAAAAATAAATATTCCGTTTCAGAACATAATAATTTGCCTCCATTCCATTTCTGATATTTTTTAAGCAAGACCCATTGTTAATTTGTTTGTCAAGGATTTCTTCGTAAAAGTGTGAGAATTTTTCTTTTAAAAACTATTGAATATCAGGGATTAAATACATGAAAGAAGTTTACAGAAACCTCAAGCATAATTTCTTCCTAAAGATCATTTAGTGTTCCTAAACTGAGTGGACTGAATTTGTTATCAAGTTTGCAAATATTAATGCTCATAGGTTGAGTGATAATAACATGATCTAATTTGAGAGCATGCTAAAAGTTTATTATTCAATCAGCTATCTATCTTTAGCTTTTTTTCATTTGACAAAAAAAAAAGTCAAAACTGGAAACTAATCAATTAACATTTTGTGATATTTGCCTGAGGAAGATAAAAGGACTTGTTTTGTTCTTTAAACACTGCCTTAGTCACTTTAGAGTGATTTTTAAGAATAATGTCATCTGAATAAGGGTAATGATCTAGAAAGACACTGAAATGAGACAAAATAAATTTGAATTTAATGTCAGCTTTTGATAGAGTTTTTTTTCCTTCCTCTCATCTAAAAAGTTTAACAAACAGAAGCTGTGACCATAGTGCTGCTCACCCTGGGCTGGCCATGTTTACACTGTTGATATTTCACCCAACACAGCATGGCAGCTTATCAAAAAGTGCCTGGAAAATTTCCCTTTCTTTGGGAAATGTTAGTTAGCCTTGGGGGAAAACTGTCCCAAGGCTCTTCTGAGCAGCACTGCCACTGGGATGCACTCCCAGGCACTGCTGAATTTCTGTGCACCTGTGATTCCCAGGAGTTAGATCAGACCACAGGACAGTTCTACCAGTAAGTGCCACTTTAGTGGGGAATAACTATTTTTCCTTCCTTCCTATCCTTATCTGCTACATCTATTTGGGCCATGATATCTCTGGCAAAGTAATCTCTCCCTATTATGTGCAAACCATCTATTACAGGCAGATCACAACTTTAATTGGAAGTTATTACATAGTATATTAATTAGAGTGGCAACAAAGAGATGGTTGAAATTTAGAAAAGTCTGATAAAAGAAAATCTGTGTCTCCCCACACAAATATATATCTATTTCTGTAAGTGTGAGTCTGTCAGTATACTAATATACAGAAGATGCATGTATATATATTTTTAAATGTATTATGTAAAAGAGTTCTGCATTACTGCATCCCTCTGCCAGCAGAATTAAGATAACAATCTATTACACAGCTTTATGACAGATATGTTATAGATATGTTATAATATATATATATATATATATATTTGACAGATAGATAAGCTAATTTTTGCACTATGAATGGCTCCCCCAAAAACCTGGACCATAGGCATATTATATGACATTTCACTCAAAATTGACAGTATTTCACAGGGAAAACAAAGAAAGCTATTCTCTGATAATATTTTTAATTATCTTTTAAGATCAGGTTACATACCATATCATTTAAATGATAGCACCAGAAAACCCTACTTTAATGAAGGATGGAGTTAAGAATAAAGATGAGGGATAGCACAAGAAAAAGAGAACCTATGCCTGAGACAGGTGTTTTAATGGCTACATCTTGGCAGTGAATTTCCCTCTGACACTGGTAGCTGCACATGAAACGAGAAAGGTAGTTAAGGAAACAGCACAGGATAACAGTACATCCACAAATAGGGACCCTGCACAACAGTATAAGACAAAGAAAACCAACCTTGTAAATTGGAAACCAGGAATTCAGAAACCTAAAAGTATTTTTCCTTTCTTCTATTAATCATAGTTCCAAGTAAAACGGGGTGAAATAGCCACAAAATACGCAAAGCAGCTGTCTAATCACACATCAAAATGGCAATCTACAAATACTCCAGGCTTCTTTTGGATTTACCAGCTCCATCAGGGATGTGCAATTAGTACCAGCTGCCAACATTTCCAGGAACAAATGTATGAAATAGATATTGCAGTGTGTAGCAGAATTTCCTCACCTGATGGTAAATTGTGTGCCTTTGCAAACTGATACAGAACCTCCTCCCTTGGTCCAGGGAAAGGAGCAAAATGTAAGTGATTGAGCCAAACACTTATTAAGGCCCTTCAGACCTGATTAAAGTCAAATTGCAGGAAACATTTAATATAAAATATGCACAGCAGCACAACCTTAATTAGACATTCACGTCTCTCAAGATATCAATAAATGTTTCCTTTTTGATAAGTCTGATTTAATAGACTGTAATAATGAACAGGAATGTTTCAGAAACATCATTCAAGGGAGTGAGAGAAATAAACAAGCTCAAACATTTAAAAGTCAACACCAATTAGCAGACCATTCTTTTCAAAAGAAATCTGAATTTCATTTAGCTTTAGTCAAACAAACACACTAAAGGCTTTGTTTTTAGAATAATTGGTTTTGAGACTTGAGAAACAGCTTCTGGGTGTTGGTATCTTCATTCACAGAAGGCTACATAGCAGCAAAATGCACCAGGTGCTTTAAGTTTTAGCAGTGAATTAGAAAATAAATTTAAAGACAGATCTCCCCATCTTAAGAGGTTTTGTGTCTGTTTGTTCTTACATTTGACAAGGAAAGAGGTCAGAAATGGGATCTTGCCTTGTGCAGCTGCCTGGTGACAGCACCATGTTCAGCTTGACCATGTGAGCTCCCACCCGGGTTTGGCACCTCAGGGAACCTTGAAGCAAGAAACACACAGTACATACTTAAGCATTTTCAAACAAAGCAAATTCACAGAAGCACTTGCACTCCCTTTTGGCCATCTACACCATGGAAAAGTGGTGCAGGCTGCTTAAAGCTCCAAGAACAGAACTCCAATATCCCTTCTCATAAAGGCTTCTGCTCCAATTCAGGCACAGAGTGTTTGATTTGTGTTGAATGGTGCTTGCTGGTTGTATTTCAGAGGTGATGACAGAAAGAAAAGCTGTCACAAAGACAGACCTGCAGGAAGAAATGAGAACCCACTGTGTCTCTAAGCACAGGACAGGACTGGGAGGGGGGGAAGGTTTGTGTCTGGAGCCAGAAATAGGAGTGAAATAAAGTAGTGACCTTAAATCTCACATCATACCATGACTGCCCTGAGAAGAAGCCCAGGGCTGCAGAACGAGGAGATCTCTTTACTCTAAAATTACTTCCTTGCCAGCAAGGAAGAGGGGAATGAGCATTCCTACATGAGTGAAACCTGTGAGAACACTCACCTGCATCTGTACTGATATTGATTTTCTCAGAATGGTTTCCTGCGTATCAGTGGGCTCAGCTTTCCTGTGTGAAAATAAATGACCTCAGTTATTCTGCTGCCATGGGGTGTGAAGCAAATAATTACCTTTGTTCAGGTTCTTGTAATTCAGAAGTAAGAATATTTGAGCATAAATGCAGTAGTGGATTTTTAATGCAGTGCGTTCATGAAACCAGGTAACGTTGTTCTTTAAACTAGAGAGAATATTCCAGCCCACCTGACATCAATGAATAACTTGATTCAGTGATGCCAGGATTTCATCCCTAATTTTCCAGAACAATGATTGCAATTACAATATTCCCTTGGAAAAAGCTTTCCTTTAAAAAGAAAAAAAAAAAAGTAAAAAAAGTAAAAGATATTTTTATTCCAAAGATTGTATTTGGAAGGTTTTGAAATTGTGTCTCATAAACAGTGTCTGACATGTACCATCAAAAGGAAAGATTTCATCTGTATTACTCTTTCTGTTACATCAGCTATTTCAGCGTGCTGAAATAAAAGACCCCAGAATTAGCAGCAGCAGAAATAATAGATCTTAAAACACCAGAAAACTTCACAATATCATTAACTGCAAATAAACTGAGTCTCAAAGTCAGCATTTTGTATTTCTTCATGACGTGACTACCTTTTTTAAAAAGACATAAAGACATAAAACACTTTTTAAAAAGTTAACAAACACGCAGCTATGAACTGCGACATTCAAATGTATCATTGAAGAAGAGAACTGATTTTTTTTATATATATAATGCTATATTACTGAATATACCACATAAAAAAAACCCTGCATTTTAGCAATGGTTTTGCTGCATTAAGGCAGTGGATGTGTCCACCAGGCTGTCACAGTGTGCTCAGTGAAAAAGCCTGGATACTACATGATGTCCTAGCAGGGTAGCCTCTTTTAAATAATTTGTATGTGGTGTTGGACTATAACGGTGCATAATTCCCTCCAATCCACTAGAATGCTGAAGTGGCCCATGCGTAATAGGGCCTTTGATGATGAGGATGATGAAGCTAGTGGAAGAAAGATGCTCTAACTCAGGTACTTCTCTCTCCTGATCTCTATCCCTCATAAATATTGGAGGGAAAAGGTTCTGCTGATGGAAAGCTTGTTTTCTCAAAGGTAAATGAAAAAAAAAAGGAACATGGAGAGAAGACATTCTCCAGGATCAGAATGTACAAAGATTTCTTCTGCAACTTCTCTTACCACCACCCCAAACAGGTCAAGTCTTCCAAAATTTAAAAACCACTGAGATGACTTTACCACTTCTCAGATAAAACCTCAATCTCAGCAGGTGGGAGTTATATATTTTTTTATTTGCTGCCAGAAAGACCTAAGTACTCATTGGTATCTGTGATTCACTAAAGGAAATAGAGAGTGAACTGAAACAGAAAGAGAAGAGCAAACTGATGCCATGGGTGCCAGATCACCTGCAGAAGAAAGCCTTTCCCAAAACAAGGAGGGCAACATTCAACAGTGCCTTTGGGAATCAGGAGCTATAGAGAGAAGGAAATGACTTAGCAGAGGGCTTTGGTGCCTCTCAACATCATCAGCAGCAAAAATGTAACATGAAAGTAGAAAAATGCAAAGAACTGAAGCAAAGAACAAAATGAACCCGAGAGGAATTCAGAGGGTGGAGGCGAAGGGCACTTGTCATGGAGGGGACAGAGCAGCCACAGTAAGGAGGTGATAAACAGAGTGCCAGAGGCATGACGGCATGTGCTCTGGAAAATAAAGTTTGTAACTGCAGACATTTTAAGAATGCATTCATTCACTGAATACAGTGCAAAGCACACAATGTCTTGAGAGCCAGAGAACTGTTCCTCCCTCAAAAGTTAACCCACTTTTTCTTTAAAAGTTACTTTATATTTTTGTGTTGGACCATACTCAGATACACACCACTGAAACTTTCCCCGTTTTGCTGCTGTTGGGCTGACTAGTAAAATTCAATAACTTTCCATATGATTTTTTTACCTGTGCTTCCATTACTAGGAAATCTGTATAATGTTCTTGAGACTGCATACTGCATATAGATTCGTATAGGTCACTAGGAGAAATGGTAACCCTCTATCCTCTGCTGCTACTTTGCTTATTATATTGCATAGGTAGTTTACTAGACCTAGTCTTATCCCACCTTCAAAGGGCATATTTCCTCCCTTTTCCAACGCCTCTGCTCCTTCTTCTGTCCATGTAAAACACTTAAACACTTCTCATCCTCAAGTTCCTTTTCCCCCCTTACCATAATCTTCCACTGCCATGCTTACCTCCAAAAGAGATATCCTTAGCTTTTCTTAGATGGAATTTACTGCTTCTTCACAGTTCACCTTCCTTCTGCCTCTAAGTTCCAGATGATATCTCCAAAGCCTCTCAGGTGGCTACATCTTCCTTATTCCTTTCACCTGCTACTCCAACTTCAAACACCTAATGCAGACAAGTAAATTTACTCAGTTTGCTGTTTTTTCCATATGTCTCACTAGTCCTGACTTTCTAAGCTTTCTGCACCATTTCTTTCCTGCCTAATTATCCAGGCTTGTCCTGCAGAGCTGCTCTCCCTGAGCAGTTTGGTTGGCTTCCATGGTGCCTTATCCTGCATTAACATCCACCCTTTTCTTGTGGCTGGTACAACCAAAGTGTCTATTATGACACAAACAATGTTATAGTATTTCCACTTTCTGTTTTGTTGTGTTGTGCAGACACACAAGGTTTCAATTAGCCTGTAAGCTTGTCAGGGCAAGGATCTTTCTTGCCTAAACTAGAAAGGACCTTTTAAGCACAAATGCAGAGATTTTGGCACCACCTTATTTCCAGAGGCCTTATTTTGTGGAAAGTAGAGCTCAGTGCTTCCTCTCCTCCCCCATCTTCTCTCCGCTGTCCCTCCGATCCATTTGAGTCTCCAGGCGTAAACACAATTTCACCAGAGTTGTTTTGCAGCTCTGCAAAATTGCATCAGATCCAAAGAAATGTAGAGGTTTCTGGGGTGACTCCTTCTGCCTGTTACAGTAATACATCCTGCTGGCTGCTATGTTGTAGCACACCAAAAATTTAAGTCCATATCTTACCCCAGCTACCTCTACTACAGAGTATAGTTAGTGGAAAAGTAAGGAGTACAAATCAGGAGAAATATATGCCCCATGTTATCCTTCCACAAATGCTTTTTTATCTTTCCTACTATTAAAATTACATTTTACTGTCTTGACTTATATGTTGGGTGTTTCTCAACTAAATCTTACAAAATGTTGCAAAATTCTGTGTTTGTATCAGAGACCAGCAGAACAATTAAACTGAGTTATCAGTCGTGTTATGAAATGGCACCTTCGCTCTCAGTCTTTCATTCCACTATTCAGTAAACTCTGTATCTGCCTCTACTGAATACTGAGAGAAGGAATTCAGTGCAGCATCTCCATAAGCAAGGATTAGAGCTGTAGTTTGCATAAACATGTTACACAGCATTGCAAAATGAAGGCATAATTTAAATAACTTAGAACATTTCTTTCAAGGCATACATTAACACTTAATTTTTTCTGCCAATATTTTTGCAACAAGTTGAATTGCTTATTATTGCAGCATCAAATGTGCATCAAATGGAATCCCAATCTCATATTCAGTTTCTCTGGTTTTCCAACAGCATTGCTCCAACCTCCCTCCCAATCACATACATTACTCCACAAGAACAGATGGAGTTTATGCACAACTGGCTTTTTTCCCCCTATAACGAATCAAAACGAGCAGCCAGACAAGACAGAAATTTGCTGAAATTCTGAAGTCTTTCTGCAAGTTTAAAGATTTTGTAAGTTATCGTTCATTGATTATACAACATCCATGCTCACAAGCATCTGTTGGTTGCATATGGGAGTTTAGACAAACTCCTTTTCTTATGCTGCTGTGGAAAATAAGACACAACTTGATCAAAAGAGAAGTGCTGCAGCAGTTGTTTGCAGGATGAGCTCTCTGCCCCCCTCTGAACTGGGGCAGAAGCAACCAGTAAGAGGGGATGTACCATATCACACACACCAAGAACTCAGGGACAGATATGATAAAACCAAATTTTCCCATCTGGGCAGAAACAAGGGGAGTTTGGGCTGAGATTCAGCTCTGGCAACTTACAGGAAGATTATGAGCAGTTCATAATAAGCACAAGTTTTTGTGGCAACTGTTTAGTATGTTTATGCAGATAATCTATCCATTTGAAAAAGCTGCAGACCAGGTATATTCAAGGCTCATGAAACTCATGGATTTATTCCTAATCATTGGAAGGCATGCTTATACATCACAGATCTTCATTAGCAGAATTTTAGCTTTCAGATTTCTGCCTCCAGCTTCAGCTACTTGTTTCAGTCCATTCAGCTCTGTGAACACTGGAAAAGATGAATAAATCCTGGCTCATAGTCTTTCCTTTTCCTGGCTATCAAAAGTTCAAACCCAACCATTAAACATGCAACATTTACTTAATGGCATGCTTTGTTAAGGAGTACTGTTCAGTCCTTTTGAATATGCCAAAAACATAGGAAAACAACATAAAAAAAATTTAGGAAAATTACTCTGACTCATTCAGTTTGTTTCCTTTTTTTTCCTACCATGATGAAACACTGAGCTGTAGGAATGGATGCCTCCAGGAGGCACTAGGGAATTCTTGTCACCATTAAATATATCACTATGTTGGGCTACTTTTTCCCCCCAGGGTTAGAATGACCAGTCTTTTAAGTTGCTCTCCCTAAAGGTGGGAGGAACATGCTAAAGAAATAATAACAAAAATATCACTGAAAATGATATAATTAAATCCCACTACTCCAAAGAGCAGAAAGAAAGCCATTAATTTAAATCAGTAAAAGAGATGGGTTTGTTTGTCTTCACTCTTTTTAGTTTTCTGTCCTGAGCTGAGAGCACACATTCCTGCAGCTCAAAACTTGGCACATTTTTCCCTTTCTCGTCTATGCTGCCTCCTTCAGATATCTTCTAATTTCTACTCTTGTCTGAGCCTAGTCCTGGCTTCAAACATTTTGAGTATCCCATTTTAATTTTTAGAAAGCTTTTCTTATATGAATTTCAAACTATCTAATCAATTAACACAATGAAGTTCAACTCACATAGACTGGTTTTCAACTAGCAATTAAAGTTTACTATTTCTGTTTCAGACCTGAAATTCAAAAACATTTTTTCCAAAAATATCACTTGGTCTAGTAAAAGAGATTTATTTCCTCTCTCTTGAAAGGAGCTATTCTTTTGTGAACACTACCAGCAGTGTGCTCTTGGACTCAGATTTTCTATGTTGCTGTCCTGTGCCATATATTGTATTTCTCTAATTTACATCGTATATTACTCAAAACCAACACCTTGACTATTACAAGAACTCTATCAATGATGCTTCACAAATAACAGTACTGCGGGAGATCAGGTTTGTCGGTACTTTGCTAAAATTTGGCACAGCATTTTGCTTATCAATTGTACAATAATTTAGTAATTGCACAGTAAATTAATAATTTGGACCAGCTGATCCAAAAAAGCACACTCAGAGTTTGTATCTAGATTTTAGAAAACCCTAAAGTTCAAGGCAAACTCCAAAGCCAGGGTGTACATTTGTATTTTCACACTCCCCCTAACACACTGTAGCTCCTACAATGCAGTACGACAGGATTAATGGCTTCATTTCTAGCCAATTTATTTTCTAATTCCATCTGGCTCGGATTTATACTTTCACAATCCAGTGACTTTATTGACACTGCAAGACAGGAGTAAGTCACATACACAGTGTTGTGTTTGGATGCTGCAATATATTACAGAATTCAGACAGAAATAGAAAATGGCAAAGCATGTGCAAAAGTCATGTCAGAACTTTGCCAAGGCACTCTGGGTTTCTCCTAGACTGGATAGTATTTTATTCCAACAGTTGTAGAATATGCATCAGTATTTTTTTGTTTCAAATAGTGAACATGGTCTGCTTAAAATAACATTCCTATTTCTATATAAACAAAGCACAGCCTCTCTACCTTCTATGTTTAATCCATGTAACATGTAAGGGGGATGGAGAGAGATTGGAGAAAATTTGCTCAGCTTCTGTTTCTTCACTTCCAATATCTTCCAAGGTCCTTTATAAATGAATGAGGGGGGAAAAAAAAAAGGACTTTGTATGTAGAATCTGCTGGGTGCTAATTTGACATGGCAATGAGATGAAAGTTGGATTCATGCTAGTTTCAACATCAGAGGATTGGAATGCAGCCTACTTAGCATAGAAGTCAAACAATTCACTGGCAATAGATTGCTTTCCACTTCTAGATCTGCTAAATAAATAGAAAACTAATTAACAGTGTAGTATGGCAGATGTAGCAGGCTAGAATTTCATTAGAGCACTGGCTGAGAACTGAAAGAATCACGAAGTCGTTAGATGTCCTAGAGTGTAATGAATCTTTCTTTCTGTCTTTTCCATGGGACAGAAAAGATTCTATTTGTGTGCCCCCTGCTTAAGAATTTCCTGATACATTTTTACATAAAATAAGACTCAAAGTATAAGCCCTTGAAGTAAAGCAAGTATTATTTCCATTTCCCATAAAATAGCTTTGGTGCTGTAACAGCAGCATCACGTTTCTTTGCCCTGTGCATTTTGGTTCAGCTACTTAAAACTTATTAAATATGTTTTTTACAGGGCATTTTTCTGTTTCATTATCTCCGCTTCTTTTTCCCTGATGAAAAGTGATAATAGGTTGTATTTCCTGTAGTGCTAAGAACAGGGATCACACAAAGGAATATCTATACTCACATTCTGAAAGGAAAAGAAAAAAAGGTTAAAGCATTTATTTTTAGACTTTTCCCCATAAACACACATTAAACTGAACTTCCTATATCCAGAATTGCATAACCAGATTTGGCAGTATTAATTAACAATAAAAGTAGTGTTTTGCCCCATAAGAATCAATAAGATAATTATGTTACTTAGGAAATGGTGGTCATATGATTTTGCTTTCACTGCATAATGAATAACATTAAGTTCTGTGCAACAAAAAGGTTTTACAGACCTAACCAAGCCCTAGGACCTGTCTGAAATTCTTCCAGGAAAGCCTGATTGAAGTCCTGTAGCAACTACCTGCTTTTACTGACTCTTAGGGGTATGTATATACTTGCAAACACATACTCATTTCATCCAATACGTGAACTCTTAAGCAGCATACTCCCAGGAGGTAGTTTTGGGCTGGTATGCAGGAAATACCAGGACCATTTCTGTATTTTAATATTTGGACTTTGGAAGAACACCTTTGCCATACTCCACATAGCTTCATTCCTAGGCAAAAAAACGAATTAAATGTCTTTCAAGTGTCCATTATAAAGCTAAGTGCTGTACATAAATATGCATGAGAGGTCATTATTGCCAAGAGATGATTCTTAAGAAGTTCAAGTGTCTCTTACTAAGATTTTCCTCCTTGCTCTATGGCAGTGAAGTGAGTATTCAAAGGTGTAGCTGCATCTCTAGAATCTGATTTCAGTGTTTTGGCTTCTACCCCTTCTGTTTTCTTGCGGGGTATCCCAGTGATAAAACATACACTCCCAGATATCCCCAACAGTGGGCTGGAAAATTACAGGGATGGAAGTACATCTTAGGGTTTACCTGCACCAGGGGCCTGGCTGGGATCACTATCAGTCCCTGGGAACAGCAATTCCTGCCAGCAGACAGGTGGATCAAATGCACTCCACAGCTTTGCTTTCAGTCACAGCAGAAGGCAGCTCCAGAGTTAAGGAAATGTCTTGGATCCCCCTCCTTCCTGCAGCCTGCAGCGCCCCAGGGTCCCTGGAGCACACTGGCAGTGTCCACCCTGGCACCACTGCCCTGCTCACCACCACCTTCCCAAACAGAGGGAGAGTGCAGTGCAACGGGCAAGGCGTGGAAAGAGCAATCGTGGGTGTGATAACAAGGCTGAGGAATGCAAGCACACACTCCAGGTAACTTTGGATTTCAGTCTATTCTTCCACAAGGTAAAATCCAGAGAAGGTCACGCACTGAATGTATTTAGACACTATTATAGCCTGCTGGGGGTTTTTCCAGCATTGCTAAACACTGACATTCCCAGCAATTACTGTGGGAGCTGCATAAAGCCAGCGTCTGACTCCAAATCCTGGGCTAGACTCCCATCAAACACTATTTTTAGCAGTTCTGTTGTAGGCACAGGATACCTACAGTGGCAGCAGCTGCACTTGTCAGATGCCACATTTACTGGGTATTTCCCTCCCTTTGTGCTTTTTTCCACAGTTCTTCCAGTGGGGATTTTGCTCTCTCACATGCATATTAGCTTGGTATTATGTCATTCTTCCAACTGCACAAAGCTTTCCAAAATGCTTGTCAAACCTGCAAGTGTTTCAGTGTTTTGTCATTTTTTGGTTTGGGGTGGTTCTTTCTGAAAACATGTGGGTAGAAGTACAAAACATATATTCCCAGCCTTTACTCATGTGCAATAGGAAAGCCTGTGCTCTTCTCAGCACAGGGGAGCCTGGAGAAGGTGACTTCATGATCCCTGGCTGTTGTTTCTCCTTTTCCATCAAGTCAGTCACATCCTCAGTTACAGATGGCTCGCTTGTAGATAGCCCAAAGAGCAAATATGTTGCTCACTCCTGATCATGAAGCCAATTTACTCCCATGCCTCTCATAAATCTCAGTTTCTACCATATGACATGATTAAAACAAAAACCTGTAATTATTTTCATTCCAGTCTTTTGTTTATGATTTCAATTGCTTTTAGTAACCTGGTGCATATCCCCTCAGTACATCTAATTCCAGAGCCATGGTTCAACTTTGGAGTGTATTGGTTCTTGCTCTCTGGTTAATGCATCCATTTCTTGAGTTATTGCCTTTGCATCGATCTCTATTGACTCAGTTAAAAGACCTTATCCATGTTTCCATTTCTGCGAGGGAGGGAGACGAGCTTGCATTGTGGGACCTTTAATGGCAGGGTTATCTCTCCTGTCACAGCCTTCATCTGCAACGTATTTTACTGCTTATTTTTCATGAGTAATCCTCAGCAGAGGCTGCCTAGGAGATGGAACAATGTATGTGTCTGACTCGTCGGTATTTTGCACTTAGCTAATGAACACACCCATGCAACGTGCGGCGCTGCTGGCTTGGACCTGCTCCTCAGGGCTAAGGAAGGCTGTCACCAAACCAGTAAATCTATCCAGGGCATGGAGGCAACAACAACCAAAAGCAAGCACATTAATCCAACAAAATTAAAGCTGCACTAAAGATTTGATAACATCATCTGAGAACAGCAAGGGAATGAGCAGAGGAACGGCTGGCAGAAAGTTCCCTGCTCTTTTACAGCCAGATGTTAAGTGGAGGCTGTGTGCTCAGACAAGAAGCTGTTTGGAAACAAGGGAAATGACATAGTGTCAGGAGGTTCACTTCCTCACACAAAAGCAGCCTGATTTCCAAAAAAACCCCAGCCCTTTGCTAATGAAAATGTTGCAAATGCAGCAAAAGAACAAATAGATGCTTTTTTTGCTAGCTCAGCAAAAAGAGAAAAAAAAGAAGAAAAGGAAAAAAAAAAAAAGTTTGTTTTTTCCTCTTAGCTAGAATCACCAATGTTTGTGTTCTAGGACTGCAGTGTTTGCTTGGCAGGCTGTGGGCTACCTGTTAGAGGGGAGGACATATCCCAGCAAGGAGTCTCTGTTTCCAAAATGATCTTTGGACAGCTTGGGAGTTCATGCCCAAGCATTTACTGCATTTTAGGGAAATGAAATTCTGACTCCCAAAAATAAAAAAGGAGAAATGAATCTGACCAGCTTTACATCAGTTTAGCTCTCTGCCGGTCTGTGGCATGTTTCAAACACCAGCTCAGCTGCCTCTTAAAAAGAAAATTAGAGCTGGGACAAGTGATGGCTCAGCAGCTGGCTTTGCCTGATAAATACCCATTAGATGCATCAGCCTCCAAGAACCTAGAAGTCAAACAGTCTCTGGCATTTTAAGCTTCCTCTTTCCTCACCATCTTCCAGCTTCTCCCTGACAAACAATTAATTTTAAAACAATATGTCCCTAATCCGATCACCGTTCTGTATGGTCACCAAATCACAAGATGAAACAGATCCTCCAGGGAAAACTCATGTCCCTGCATTGTCAGTAATGAATGGAATTATTTCATGCTTCACAATGCCCTTGAGGAGGAGTCATACCAATTAGCATAACTGGGCTTTTCTTATTACATGATTGAAATTAATGAGAAGAGAGAAAAAAAAGGGAGGGGAAAAAGGAAGATGGTATGGAGCAGTGTTTTATAATGCATTTAAATCTATATGTTAAGCATGCATGACTGTCTTAACAAAACCCAGCCCCTCAGAGATAAAAATTGCCTCAGTACTAAGAAATTTGGGCTGGTTTTCATCATGTAAGCCCATCAGGACTAAACCATATTTCAAAATAAAGTTTGTGTAACACTGAAGTGTAGGACTGGCCTCGTGTTTACATGACATGTTATTGCCTGGGTTCACCAGGGGTAAAGATCTCCTACAAGACCAGTCCAGGTCTGATGAAAGTATAAGGCTGTTACTGCAAAGGTCTAGAGGTCTAGGCAGCCTGGAAGACTTCAATGCTCAAGGAGGCTTTGCAGCCATAGAAAAGCAGCTCTTGCATTCCTTCATCTCTTGCTAGCTACACATAGGAATACAAAAAAATTTGCTTTGAAGACAGGTAAAAGCCAACAGCAGTTAGGTGGGAAGTTAGGATCCCTTATTTGTTTTGTCACAGCCTAGAGTTAGTAAGGATTTTGCCAATTTTTTGGGTCTAGATTTATAAAAACAGGCACAAGAATGCACGTGGCATCCCATACTCTCCCTTGTACCTTGGTCTCCATATCATTTACAGCAACAAGCTGCTCACACCAGCTCACTGTAAGCATCTACCTGCAGTGTCCAACTGGGATTGCCTGACTGCCTCCATGGGCACAGAGGCATTCTGTGATCAGCTCAGGGCTATCAGCCTTTCCTCTCAGTTCATACAGGGGGTGCAGACAATGTCATTATCTCCTTTTTAGTACCAAGGTCCTGAAGACGATTCTTCAGAAACTCCTCTGTTAACTGCACTCCTTTACCTCCCCTTTGAAACTTACCCATTGTCATTTCCTCTCCAGCCAAATCATTTTCTGTTTCAAAGTTCCCTTTTTAATTCTCAGGTCACCCAGTTTCACCAGACATCTACATTTCCTAAGCAGGAGAACTAAGCATTTCCTTTACCTAAGGTATAAAATTCAATTTAATCAAAGAAAGAGATCAGTCAATCTGGCATAATCTACTGCAGTAAGCTGAAATCTAGCATTTTCTTTCAATGTCTCCTACTTTGATATATCTGAATATTATTCCCTTCAAAAATTCTTCTAGAGGTCTACATGCTCTTAAGGCTGCCCATTTTCCCTTACTTACTCCTCTTCTGCCTCTCTCCTTCTGCAGATGAATGCTGGAACCCAAAACTCCAATATGAACACGTTCAATCTTACCCACTTTCCACGTCATGCTGAAATATGAACATCATCAGGAAGGCACCTGGGCCATGTAGGACAGTCTTGCTGGGCCCAGCTCTTGTTCTCTCTGTGGACCAATTGCAACACAAAAATGAGAAAAGCTTTCCTTAGGAGGAATCCAGAAGACCTAACTGAAGAAGGTGTTACAGAGGAGATCTGTGGGCTGAGACACCTCCAGGGAGGGAGGCCAAGCTTTGAACTCAATGTGCCCATGTCCCAGCCACATGCTCTGATCACCTCCATGACAGGAGGTTGCAGCAAGCCAGCTGGAAGGTGTGCCTGCAGCCCAGCTCCTGCTGTGCTCCTGTTCCACAGCAAACACTGCACGGAAAGAGCGCTGAACCACCTCGTGTCACTGGGGATCTGCAGCCCTTCTTGGAGGGCAGTCACCAGCTTGGCATGGAATGAGCTTTGGGTCCCATTGCTGGGTAGCTCTGCCTCCTCAAGCACTGCAAATGCAAGCATTAAGGTTGTGAACTCCATCAAAGTACATAAAAATTAGACGTTGCAACATTCAAGCCTAGATCTTTCATTCTCTGAACCTTAAAAAGGAACACAAACAGAAACTTGGCTGCTATCCTCAGATATTTTAGCTATGCTGACTTGCCCCAGCTCTCTCCTTAAGGCACCTTTACCTTGATTTTCTTTTTCCCAGTCTGACATTTTTTCAGGTTAAAGTCCATCTACCAGTGCAAACATTCTTTGCTTCCCAAAGCCTTCTTCCTCTTTGCTCTCCCTTATGCCTCTTTCTTTGTTCTCTTTGCTTCCTTGTGCTCTTTCTTCCAAGTCACAGATGTACAGTGCTAGCAGAGTTCAATACATAAGCATGTCACTCAATTATCCACCCCTACCCTAAATAATTGCTACATATTTATCACTTGGATTGGGTGATCAAGCTCAGCATCAAAAAACTCTTCCTATATCTCCCATCTTACTCAGTGGTGTCCCACAGAGCACTGAAACCTTGTACTCTTAAAATCTGAGGATGCTAAAATAAATTTTTTATTCCTCTTAACACCATTTTTCTTCTTTTATTTAATAAACTAAAGTAAAGTAAAGTTGTCCCTTTTTATCTGTCTAGTAATGATAATGAGCTGTCTTAAGTGCTCCCTGGAGCTAATAGACACTTCTTCATTTATTATTTCCCTTTAAAATCTGAGATGCAGCAGGGTCTCCTCCTAACTCCTCTGGTACCTCTGCCATAGCCAGCTTAAGTATCTTGAATGATTTCATTCCTTTAACATTTATTTTTTAGGATAAATCCGCTTTTTAAATAGTTCTTTATCGAGGTGGATTTAGTCAATTGTTTGATTCCCTGCTAGTCTTTAGAGTTAATGATTTTTTAATTTTTTTTTTCTCCTGTCCTTGGAAAATGTCTAGAAACTGTGACAGACTTCACAACTCTCCCTACTGAAGACTGAGGTACAAGCAGTAATTCACTTTCCAGGCAGTATCCCCCTTTTAGTCAAGGTAGCCACCCTCCTGCTCAGGAAGATGATGGCTGTATCCTCAGTTTACCTGCAGTTTCTTACATATCAAATGTATAAAAACTTTCATCATGTTCACATATTTTCCCTTCTTATTTTTCTGTCTCAGCTTTTTGGATAATTTTCTTGCATTCTTTCACAATCAGCTCTTCTACCTGTTCCTGCAGCACTGACCCTGCTGATTTATAAGTCTCATATTCTTCTCTCTTTATTGCACATTTTGCTCCCCAAGTCAATCACAGTGGTCATCCCTGCTTCAAATATAACTATTTCTCAATGGCATACAGATTTCTTGATTTCCATGGACTGTATCTTTGAGTATTTCCCTACTGCATCCTACCTCTTCATTGCCTTTTGCTGGCTTTTTTTAGAAAACATATGCCCCTCTCAGTGTTCTGAGAAGTGTGGAGAACTCTCAATGTTTTCTGAGAGTTCAAAGCTTTTGCACTTCTAATTTTGGGGAGTCACATGTTCCTGATTTCAGAACTCATTAAGTCTGGCCTGTGTTTTCGTACCCTCCTCTCTTGGCTCATTTGCATGATCCATGGCATATCTGGGGAGATGCCAAGTGCCTCAACGCCAGCCCACAGCTTTAGCTGTATATTCATAGTCTTTGCTACACTTCCCATATAGCACAAATGCTTCCCAGAAGTGAATGAACTTGTTTTCACACCGCCCTGTGAGTAAGGAAAGTGCTATTATTTATACTTTATGGAGACCAAAACCAGGATACAGAAGTTAAGATTTGTGTTTGTGAATGAACTTAAGGGCTTTACTCTAATTCAGTTGAAAATAAAAACCATTTTCTTAATTCTCTAAGTTATTACTTTTTTCTGTTCTCAGAAGCCCAGCTGCTTTCCTCTGAGAAGCTTTCCATTTTTTAACACTTTCCAGCCCCTTTATCCCACACACAAGCCCTGCATCCACCAACACCAATTTGTTCATTCCACTTGCCCACATAATTCCCTCTCATTCTCCCTTTTGCTTTCACACAGAAGCTTAACATACATGTACTTGACACAGCTAAAGCCCAGGCCAGCCTGCAGCCAGCATCATTGCCAGCAAGGCAGACTCTGGACAGGCTTATCCAGCTTGCTTTTTTTCCCACTGAGAGCATGGAGGACATGAGTATGACCCATCTGCTTTGCAGTGGTTTAAAGTATTTAATTTCTCAGTGGTGGGAATTTGCTTCCTACACAGATGCAAAAAGTGAAGAGATGAACCTCTTGAATGCTCAGTCCCCAGAGGACGCAAGAGGCAGTCACTGTTGTAAGCCCCGAGTCCCCTGCTCCATTGCCAGCTGCTCCTGGAAGCCTGTAAGACCTGCAGACCCTCTTACTTCCCCTGCTGAAACCCCACAGGGCCACTTCTGCAGAGCCAGATACAAAATGAGGGTGGGTTACAAACCCAATGTCCCCCACAACCCTCCACCCTTTCCCCAGCCTTTGCTCTCCTGCTTGCTCCCTGAAGATGCACCTTAGCTCTGCCAAAATGGCCCGACGGAGAAGCTGACCCTGGCCATGCCTGCAGGTGATAAGGGTCAGGGCTGCAGGCTCTGACCAAAACCCTGAAGTCTGTTCCTGGTGGCTTTCTCACCCACAGCTCCACAAGGGATTTAGCTAACAACACATGGGACAACACGTGAGACAGGTGCCCTGGACTGAATTTCGAAGTTCGCAGTTAAAGTTGTTCCACTCTACAAGGATTTGTTGCATGTTTGAACAGGACCATGGGAATTGGGGATCTAATCACGCTCCCCTTCTAGATAGTGGAGGTCAGTCAGCCTGGTCAGTGGAGTCAAGAAAAGATTTGTCTGACATGGAGATGCCCATCTGAGTGGCTGATGTGCTGACTCTGTTGGCCCACTCAGATCTCCCAGTGTAGCAATTCACCCCTTGGGGCACAGGATTTTTTTTGCTGTCTCCCAGGTTATTGGCACAGCCAATGTGAGTCTTGCCCACAGATGGACAGAAATGCAGTGGGGCTCAGGGGGAGGAACTCGGCAGGAGCCTGTGCACAGGACATGGGACAGACAGCAAGGCTCTGACAACAGACAGACCGAGGCAGATAGAGGGAGATTAATGAGGAAAGCAGCACAAAGTATCACAGCCCTGACCTCCTACATCAGCAATTGATTACAAATGACCCTGTTTTATCAGGCACAGTCATGGCGCAGCAGTCTCAGCACTGGGCAGTTTATGGCATGAGCCAGTTTGCTGTTACAATAAGATGCTAATATTTTGAACAATCAGGTAGTTGCCACCATAAAATAAAGCTGAGCACTTAAGATCCTGCTTAACAAGCCTGCTAATGCACTATTGAAATCAATGACACATTTGAACAGTAAGAACTGCCCTGAAGCTTTTTAAAGCCTGCTGTCCTTATTTTTCATTTTGTGAGCAGAATTATTCCTTCCAGGAGAGCACCTTCTGTTTGAAAGGCTACAGGACGGAAAACACAAAGACAAGGACATGGACTGGTTGCTAACACGTGCCAGAAAATAGCATCCAAGAAGTTACTTGATCTTGCCCTACCTCAGCCTCTGCAGCTTGCTGAGAGCCAGATATAACCACAGAAACGGCCTTCTCTACTGCTCAAGTGCTTTGTGACTTTTGGATGGATGGAAATGCAATATTAAAGGTTACAGACAATTATTCTTAAATGGGCTCCAGGGATTTTTGTTTACACAATGCAGACTTGATAAAACAGTTTCAGATAAAACATATATCAAAAACATTTAAGCAAGAGCATCTGTCACAACCTAAAATATGGAATTCTGTGAGAGGCAAAGGAGAGAAAATGGGAACTGTATAATCACGGGCAGGAAGGGACGATGGGGAAATAATGACAAATCAAATATAGCAACTTTTTTCTCTTTCAAATGACATTTCTCATCAGCTAGCTTATGTCGAAGGAAAAAGGAAAAATTCTCCAGTGATTTTTACCTATTAGATTTTGCTCCAAATACTCGCTACGCTCCGGAGCTGTGGCTGGAGGAGGCCCAGCTCTGCCGCTCTCAGCTAATAGGTTTGGTTGCTCTCTCTGAAACAATACTCACAGACACTGACCTGCGAGTCAATGTGC
Organism: Haemorhous mexicanus; assembly: GCF_027477595.1. Lineage (NCBI taxonomy): Eukaryota > Metazoa > Chordata > Aves > Passeriformes > Fringillidae > Haemorhous > Haemorhous mexicanus. The sequence goes on from NC_082343.1 coordinate 33,059,645, forward strand.
CAGTCAGCTCTGCAGAGCAAAGGCAGGCCCCAGATAAGGCAGAGGGTGAGCGACCTGTGCAGCCTGGCAGCCCCAGCGCTGCCGCCTCTCCCCTCGCGCCTTGCAGTGCTGCTGGGGAGATAAGTCATTGTGATCCACAAAGTGCTGGTGTTTAGTATACAGTATTTATATTTTATGAATGTTAACAAGCAAGAAGCCCTGAACAACTGAGCAGTTACAAGCTCAAAAGGCTTTGTGAGATATTTTCTCTAAGGGCTCATTAATGTGGTCTTTTAATGGAGCGCTTGCATGTCTGAATCTTTAACTGTAGCTATAAATAGAGTTTATAAGCATTTGACAGTGTGTGGCAAAGCTGTGTTAGCAGTACTTGCCCTGCTTTTTTGCAAGTTCCATTTGCAAAAGATATTTAAGAGGTGGAATTTAAACATTTCTGAAAACACAGAGCTGTATACATCCTAATAATGCTGCACACCCCATTCCCACGGGGTCTAAAGCATCTTCACTCATTTAACAGAACATCGCAGCAAAAAATCTAATATTCACATGTTATTGAAGGGAAAATTAGAGCATAAAGAGGTCAAGCTACAACCCAAATGCCCTGCAGCAAATTAGCAGGGGAGCATAGGCAGGGACCAATGAGGCCAATGACCTGCCCTAATGGTCAAACCCGAGTGACAAGTTCTGCCATTATTGTCACTGGCGTCAAAGTAGAAGTCACTCCAGGCTTGCAAGCCACCAGCACTGACTAATGTAGCACACAGTGGGATTTATCCTTCCTTAGTAGGTTCCCTTGGCCTGGTGAGAACCCACCCACCCTGTGCTGACCACGTGGCTTTTTCTCCTCTCCTGATGATCCATTTAGAGTGATGGCACTTTGAGCTCACCAGCCCACCCTACGCAATCTTACATATAGTTTTGTCAGCCCTGGTGAAGAACCAACAGAATTACCCAGCTTAATGCACTGTACAGGAGTGTTGGTTTATGATGATACAATAAAAGCTGCTGGAGAATCACAGCTTTTAATAAATCACCGCATAGTATTATCCATAAAATTGCCATTTCCATGCACTGCAGCGCTTGCAATAGCTCTCCTGTTTTGCCTGGCCACCTGGGGCTGAGCACATGTAACTCACCAGCACCACGTACGTGCTACTGTCCCACACCAAGCAGCAATCACAGGTCCTGCATGACAAATTCAAAGGGCTAGTTACAAAATGTCAGTGACTTGAAGCATCCAGCACACCCTAAGGTATCCACAAGGTATAAATAGACTTTTTTTACTTGTTTGATTTTTTAAAAATACTTTTAAAACATGGCCCTTTAAAATATTTCCCTGTTGAAGTAGACCCGGGAAGCTTTGACAGCCTCAGAAGATCAACAGTGTCCCATCCACCTTCATCTGTCTTTCCACCATACTCATCCCATCCAGTAGCTGCATTGGCCTACTTTACCAGTAATACAATGGAGACTGAAGTCCAGATGTGTCTAGAAAAGGAAACATCACACAGATCATGAGGCCACTCTGGGAGAAGCTTTCTTGCCTGGCTTCAGCACCCAGTCATATGGTATATATATCTACTTGTTCAGAATTACATGTATTTATGGACTACACAGACAGAGTCCCTTTAAGGTAATTGCAGGGCATGTGTTATCCTCTCAGGCTGAGATCTACTATGGGTCATTATTTGGATTTTTCCCTAGCACTTCTGAATGCTTCCATTTTTGGTTCATCTCCGATGCGGCTGCAATTGAGTTTTCCGCATGCATACATCCTGAATTTATTTTAAATGTGCTCAGTGTTGAGAAGGTAAGTGAGGGTGCTATTAGCTACCAGTCTGCATCTATGAATGGTCAATTGCTGCCTTCTCAGTAGTTCAGTTCAACGTGTGAGAGAATATCTTGTGAGAGAAGATGTTGGTTTGTAATGAGACTATCACAGGCTGCATTGTCTGAGGGAGCCTGTTGTCAAAGGATTGCTTTTGTTTAGAGGGGGAAAAGAGAAAATCAACCAGAATAATTTATAACTTTAAAATGCTGATATTTTGTGAGCATATTCTGAATGCTTCAACACCAGTAAACTACTGTAAACTGAAACACAATTAAATATTTAAGCAGTATTCTCTTTACTACACAGGAATAAGTATCTATTTGTCTTGTATCACAACTGCAAGCACTTAGCACACTTCAGCACTGTGGTGTCCCACAGCACATATTCAGGATCAGTGCCTCCTGGAGAAGCATGTGGGCAGCTCCCAGGTACTGTTTAGGCAGATCTAGCAGCCACATCCTCCTGTTACAGCAGTGAAAGCACAGGAGTTTATTCTCCTCCTTAGTCACTCATGTCCACCTGCTACAGGGATATGTATTTTTCTTTGCTCTTTAGTTAATTTTCATCTTACTCCTTCTTTTACTGCTTCTTCCCCATCTTGACCTTCTTCCTCTGCTGCATTTTGCCTCCCATACACTACAGATCTTCTAGAAAATTTGCTCCTTTTCTCATTAATCTTTGTCATTCCTTCCTCTTCTCACTCCATCACCCTTTGATGCTGATCACTTCTTCCTATGCTCATGTTGCCTGCAAACCTTAATTTCTAAGGATCTCAGCTCCATTTCTCCTGCTTGTAGAGGGCTCTGTCCCTGCCGGGAGGGATTTCTGAGGATGCCCTGCTGTGCTGAGCTAAAAATCACAGAGAGAAGAGGAGGAGACAGGCTGGGACCAGGTGCCAGATCTAAGGAAGCACTTGCTGGGAGAACAGTTTATTTCTGCCGCCTCTCGGTGGCCTGACAGGGAGACCATTCATTGAGGCATAATTTGTTGAGACATTTTTGCCCAGCTGCAGGTCGGCTTCGATCCATCCCTTGAAACAACAGCTGCATAATTCTCTTTTGGCACCATGAAGTTGTCCACAGAAGAACTTTTCACCTGGAGCCCACTAGGCCATTAGATGGGGAGACAAAGCCCAGCACACAAGCCACCTTTCCAGGAGAACATACTGCTGCTTCTCTGGTGTCCAAAATGCTGCGGTAGTTATTGACTCAGCCAGCAGCAGTGGGTCATCATTGGGATCGGGAGAATGTGATCAAAAGTCAAACAAACATAGGAGTGAGTTTAAAAAAACATTAAAACTAATGTTACCAGCTAGGAAGGCTGATTTTCGCTCTCCAGTGCACAGCTAGAAATCAGAGTGAGTGAGGCAGGGGAGAACACAAGAGAGGATGGGAAAGAAAAGAGGACTCTGCCTTTTGACCTTAAGGGGTAAGTTTCATTTTTCCAGAAGAGAAGTCAGAGACAAAAATCTCAGAAAACAGCCTTGGACTCAGTCTCTGGCTATAAGGGCAAATCTTATGGCACTGTAGGCTGAGCTTCCATTAGCTTGCCAGAGGATGTCCACATCCAAATGGGATATCTCTCCAGTACATCCCACACTCACTCTGTCTCACACTCACTCTCAACTCAGCAAGCAAAGCCTGCAAGCAGTCACATTTGGATGCCTGTATGAGATTTAAAATTTGGGGGTTGACCTATTGAGTCTACTCTTCCAGCTGGGACTGGAGGGAAAACTGTCTCTGTACCCAGGAAATTTTGGCAGAAGCAGTTGTGCCAGTTGGGAAGCTACAGGCACAAACTTGCTATTGCAGACATAAGGGTTGCTGAGGTGGTTCCTACCATCTCCCTGCCTGTGCAATCACATCTTTCCCCTCACTAAAGGGGATATCACAGATGCAAGGTTACAGTCAGTCCTACAGGAGGGTTATTTTTAGCTTGGTTCAACCTTAATTTTCCTGCTGGAGTTTTCCCCTTCCCATTTCTACTATTTGTATTGGGTTTTGTAGGGGAAAATGAGCAAGGCATAAAAAATACAATTTCATTTCTCCCTGTTAAATTCAAGTTGAAAGGCTATTGCCTATTTCAGTACAAGCAGCTGTTGACACAAAGTTTGGTCCCGTTTCCCCTCCAACTTAATTTCTTTCACAAATTCTGCATTTATCTGTGAGTTTACCTGTGGTACTTACAGAGCACCACAAACCAAAGCTCTCAGCCACTTCCTGTGGGCAAGGCAGCACAGCCCTCACACCCCTTTCCTGCCCCTTCCCTCCCAGGAGTGCAGTCCCTACCCTACTCCCTCCCTTCCCATATGCCTTTGGGCATCAGCCACTGCTGGATTTTGTGATTATGGTATTTTCCTCCCTCTCTCAAGCATGGCATCAAGTGGGCAGCACATCCTGCAGGCAAACTGGGTTTTTCCAAGCCTGTGTTGGGAAGGTCCCAAAAGGCAGCCCTTGGCACCACAGGAGGCTGGGTAGTGCATGCAGCAGGAAAGCCAGGCAGCTGCAAAACCTGAAGTACAAACCCTCTCCATGTGCATTTACAGAATTGGATTTATTGCACTTTTATTGGGCATTTACAGAAATAAGTGAAGAGGTGTAAAGTTCACAATAAAAAGAAATTCCTTTCATAGAATTTTCATGATTCCTATTATTGTCTGATAGCAGCAGTTTTGTCTAAGTTCTTAAACAAATAGATAAAAATCACAGATTTTAACCTTAGCCAGTGTTTCAAGAAAGGTGCACACTACTTTTTTTATCAAATCACATCATGTAAAAGACAGAGCTCCCCAGCTTCCTGACATTTTCTATAGAAAGTAATTTAAATAGAAAATTGCAGGTTAAGAGTTAATGAGTAAAACAGATTAAAATTGCATGAACCAAAGCGACACAGAGAATACAATTGAACAGACCCCAGAGCTATAACACAGAAATTTGGTTATATGCAAATATGGTCCTTCTAAAGCACTGCTTGGGGGAGACACAGAAATGTACCGGAGAAAACCCCCCTGCAACCCACTGTACAGCAACAACATTAAGTCTAAGGTAAGCTCAAGAGCCAGCTCCTGGCTCTCCTTTTTCCTGTGAAGAGTCCCTTTGACTTCATTAAGGCAAACCTGAAGGCTCAAATGGGCAATATTTAGCAGCAGCTGTGGCTCTGTGCAGCTCCAGCCAGTTCTGTCCGTGCTGAACTGAAACCAGAGCAGTCACACGGCCCTGCTTCTGCATTTCCCTCTCACTGACACCGAGGCCAGGAGGAGGTCTGCCACCAGAAGCTGTTAGAGCAAGTGACTGGGTTTCACCCTCTGCTCCAGCACACATTTTCTGTGTGACTGCAGTTTGCTCAGCTAAAAGCAGAAATAGCAGCACTTCCGAGTGCACGGCAGCACTTTGGGTTTCAGCTGGCTGACCCTGGGGAGCCTCCAAGCCCCCAGGAAGAGGGCTTGTGCTGGCCTGCCCTGCCCACCCTAATGCTCCACCATATCCACTGAGGAATAGGAGAGAGTGACCCTTTGCTGAGCATTAGAAGTGAGCAGTCACAGCTCTTTCCTGGTCTCCCTGTATTTGCAGCCCACACATTATTCCTGTTCTTGCCTGGAGCAAAGCTAATGCAAGGAATCAGCCCAGGCATCTCCCTTGTTAAAAAATATCACTCTGTTCAACCCCTTGCCCTGCTGCTGCTTCATCCTCCTCCTCCCAGCCACCAAGCCTGGCCGATGCCAATTACCAGCTGCTTTTCCCGGCTGCAGCAAGCATCTGCTGTGGCAGGAGGGGGGCAGATGTGCAGAGACTTTGGCAGCTCAGTGCACAGTGGGCACAGCAACCATCTGCTTTTGCCAAGGGCAGGCTGGTGGGTGCTGCAGGACTGGGCTCTGCAGGTGCCTGACCAGCACCAGGGCCACCCACAGCTGGCCAAGTGGCCACTGAATGCACCCTATGGCACTGGGAAAGGTCCTTGCACTAACCTTCTTGGAGGCCACAGCTTTGAGGTCATCTCCCATCCTTGGTTCATAAGCTCAGCTCCAAGTTGGGACCAGCACACAGCCTGTTCCACCCCACTCTCAGCCAAGTTTGCAGACATTTCTGCACCTCAGGGGCACCATCTGCCCTTCAAGGTTTATTTTGGAATGTTTATGAGGGAAGAGTAGCTTTCCCAAGCCTTCAAGATGGCAGGTGCATGTGTTTGCATGGACCATGCAGCCCAGGAGTCAGTACCATGGTTTCACAGGAGGGAGTGGGAAGCAATTGCCACAAAATGTCTCAGGCAAAGCAAATTAAATTGTTTTATATATTTAAAAAAAAAAAAAAAACCCAACCCAACATTTAAATTTTCATGAGAAACTTGAAACTGAAATTGGAAATTAAAAACTACTGTTTGTACAACTGCCTCCTATTGATTAAATTATAGAAAACAGCCCTGAGTGAGGGCTGTGGAGAAACCAATCACACACTCAGCAGACTATCCATCTCCATTCCCCAAATATAATTATAGCAATATGGGAGACATGAAAATACAGTGCAATCCTACACAATAGTAATAAAGAGCTCAAAATATTCGTGGTCTTGGAGGGAAGCTGTCAAGCAAAGGCAATGCAACCATTTTCTCAAGGAGCTAAAAAATGCTCCATGAGTAAAAGGTTTTAAAGAGCCCCACTGAAAACAAAGAAATACTACCTTTTTTTTCCTTGAAAAGGAAAAAACCATGTCATTAGAATATGTATGAAAAAACACTCTAGAGTTTGCAACTGCCCATTTTTCCTACTTTATGTGGTACCAAGGCTGTCTTATAATTAAAAGCTGCTATAACCCAGACCACAAAAATCAATCCTGCACTATGGCAATAGTAAAATTATTGATAGAAAACAGTCTTATCAAGTTAATTTAGACCCTGTTATTTAATTACTGGATTGAAGTAAGAGGACCCATCCATTAAAGAAGGCCGGGACACTGTTACACAGATTTTTATATGTATTTGTGTGTATATATATACATATATATATATATGCACATGTATGTAGAATTGAAAAGCAAATGGTCAGAATTTACTAACTTAAATTCTTTTCTGGATGAGGATTGTTTTTTCCTACTACTGATGAAGAAAAACCTTATTAATGAGGCCTCAGTGGTAGTTACACTGCTGCCACTACGCTCTGAGAGATATACACTTTTTTTCCCAAGGAGGGTTTAACTGCTTTGTAGATCCATAACAATATTTCACAGAGAAAGCTTTATTCAAGTGGAGCTCTTAAACCTCCTTTGTGAAATGTTGTGGTATTTTGTCAGATACGTGGCCTTTGCTATGCACGTGACGCTGGTAGGTTCCACGGCATGCAAGTTCAAGAGCTTTATTTTCCAGATATTTTTTTCAATCAGTTAAGCTCACTGGTAAGACTGCATGCACTTCAGAAAGGCAGGAAAAGAAAAATAACCACTAACTCTTCTGCAGAAGCAGCTGGATTTGCTGCTGTCGTCTGTGCAGAGCAGCTTGGATGCTGGCTTTGGCTGCCTGCAGGTTCACAGCCCTGGAATGTTCCTGGTGGGCTTTTCCTCCTTCATTAGGAACATTCTTGTGATGCGGGGGATTCCTATCAAAACGATCATCACCCTCACAACACGAGTCATTCCCCAGCCTTTGGATATAGACAGCTGCCAAGCTACAGAAAACATAGCTGTGCCTCTACAGAATTCTTCACAGAGGGTTTTTTTCCCCCTTACTGTTGCATTTTAACGTGCTTATAACACCCAGCCCCTATGGGGGAGTGAACAAAAGGCCTTTTAAAGGCAATCTTTCAGAATGCTCCAATTGTGCCCTTAATTGCATCTAAGTACATGTGGGCTCAGCTCTATGTGGACATAGTTTTAGCTGTAGGTTGATTTGAAGCAAGCCACACATTTTATACCAAAGCAATGCATAAAAGCACACACAAGAGAAGAAAGCTTTAATTTAGTCACATTACTACTGTAAGTAATAATGCATAGCAAGCAATAATCAGATGCAAGAAGCTTAGAGCAGATGTTCTTTTTGCTTTGATTCTTGAGGCAGTGCAGTAGCAATTTCTTCCTTTGTAAGAGACATAGATGATTCAGTGTTAGTAAAAAAAAGTGTTAGGCCTGAAGTTCTTCCAGTTAATAGCTGAGGAATCCTTCACACTGTGAAATGTGGGGCTGAACGAGAGCTTCCAGGTATTTCCCCTCCCTGTACTAAAAGCATTTTGAAGGAGACCCGGGGTTTATCTTTGGGCTTACAGTATGGTTTAAAGTACTATTTCTTCTAGAGTCTATTCTTCCCCCTACCCCTTACCCCTGTTAGAATTTAGTTGCTTTCCAAAGAGGTGGGAAATTGAAGACTGTGTGCTGGGGAAGAGGCTTGCTCCAGCCTGGGAAAACACTACCAACAGCCCATGCAGGAAAAGGGAAAAGAGGCTCAGCAGGTTTTGCCACTGGCTAGGAGGAGCAAGGCTCAGCTCCATGATGCCTGGTGATACCTTAGCTTTGATGGTGACAACATCCCATCCAGCAAGGCAGGATGTTGTCACGAGTACAATGGGGCAGAGATGGCAGTGCCTGGAGGAGAAGATGGCTGTTGAATGTGTGCTGCCCTTCCAGCAGCATCAGCAGCTCCAAGCAGGCCTTGGAAGTCACACAGGAAGTGAGAGGAGAAGACCCAGGCTGCATCATATCACAGCACTGTGGCACCTGTCTGGCCCTTCCCAGGAGCAGAGCCTAGGAAGGCTCTGCCAAAGAAAACCCAGGAAACTCTCAGTCACAAAAAGAGCCCAGGTTGTAGCTGGGGAACAAATGGTGGCCCAGAGAGGCAGGGGGTGGTGATTTGCAGCTGCAGAGGCCCCAGAGTTCAACAAATGCAGCCACCCTTAAGTGCTCACAATGAGAGCGAATGGTGGGAAGCCAAGAGCTTCCCACCATTTGCTCTCATTCCTGTCACCCACCTGCAGCAGCATTAATGTTTCCCACCACAGAGCTGCTCCCTGGGCAGTAGCTGAGGCAAAACATCTCTGCAATAGGGCCTCCTCCATTCCCTTCCTCCATAATGCTGCAATGCATTGGGAGAAAGAGATGCAAGTTCCCCAAAACTCACATTTTCCAAATCATAAACTGTCAAGGAAAAGCCTTTGCCGGAATAGCTGCTCACTCCCGGTCTCTTCTCATCAGCTTCCCCCTACCCACACAGATCCCTCAGCATCTCTTCCAGCTCAGCACAGCACCACAGGGACCCAGGAGAAGCGGGAAGCAAAAACACATGAAAATGAAGTAATGAGACTAATGCACAAGATGGAGATGGCCAGATGCTGGGATATCATTCCCTGCTCCTAGGGCGAGAGTCAGGTTAGCCAAGCTGCTTTTCAGTAATTGCTCCTTAGGGAAGGGCTTAGGAATTACACCCAGAAAACAGAAACTGAAATTTGATACAAAACTGGATGGACCACCCATTCAAAGCCAGGCCCTCTGATTAACGCAATAATGTGCAACACGAGGTAGACGGTTTATGTCAGACGTGAATTTTTCCTGCCTATACCCAGTGGGCTTCATCATCCAACACTGCTATACATGTTGTTGAGAGGCTGTGCTTGTGATGTGGAGACTTCCTTGAGATTTCTTTTAATCTTTTGGGGAGCTTGTGCACTGGGTTTCTTTGATCACTATGCCCATATCAGAGAGCAATGTGATTTCATGCAAGATCAGAACAACCCTGTGGCTGCAACACTTATTGCAGAGAGCTATGTTACCAAAAGCATCCCTCTACTTACCTGCAGTCACAAGAAGTATGGCAGGCTAAATTAATTTCTACCAAGTTGTGCATCGCATGGCTACAGAAGCAGAGCATAATACAAGCAACATGTTTCCACTGCTGCAGAGCAAGCTACAACAGCAGGCTGGTACAAAGCTGATCCCATTTTGCCCTCCAATAACCTTAACTCTGATTTTTTTTTTTTCCCCAAAGGCATTGTGCTGATGCAGATGAACAGAGGAAGTTTGGATTGCTGAGATAATTTAATAAACTAAGGGTATGTCATGCAAGATCTGACACTGTGGTGCTCTGTTTAGGTGCTCCCTTTCTTTCTACTACCTCTATGCATTAATCCACCTTGACCAGGGCAGAGTAAGGAGGCAAGGATTTAACTTCCTTCAGTATTTGGAAATCACTAGGATTAGTTCCCATTTCATCCCCTCACACCCCACGTCCCCAGCAGCCAGGGTCATCAGACCCTAGAAAATGCAGAAGGCTCCTGTGCATGGGTACCCACAGCAGCAGCAGAGAGGGCATGGTCCCAAAAATGCCCCTTCTGACAGCCTTACCACCATGGCTGTGCCCTCAGCTTTCTCTTCCACGAAGGCACCCATCACCCATTCTTCTGCAGCTTAAGGCTTTTGCTCTATGTGAGGGGCTCTGTTGGCCAAAAAAAGAACAAAAAGAAAGAAAAACAAAGAAAATCTGAGCAGCCTCTCCTTTCCCCTTTAAGGAAGGGGACTCAGGGCACATTTCTGGCTGGAAAGTGCCACAGCAGGGTGGCCAAGATTAGGTGCTTCTGCTGCTAATGGGGAAGCCCAGAGAGGGGAGCAGTGTCACCCACTCCTGGGCACAGTGACCCTGTCCTGCTGCACACACACCAAGAGCACAGGGGGTTGCGAGCTGGGGTTTGCAAGAGCTGCTCAACTCCCACCTTGAGTGACATTAGTAAAAAAATAAAGTACTTGTTGATTTGTGGCATCACGAATGGGGCATGAAGCACAAAGCTGACTCCCTGCTCTGCAGTTTGCTGTCTCTGCTCAAACAGGCTTCCACCCACCTCACCAGAAGCCATCAGGCACTGTCCAAGGAGGGGAGAGCTCTCAGCAAGGAGCCCCACAGTCATAGCCAGGCTGGATTTGCTAGGCAAGAACAAGAGCAGCTAAGATATGCCCCACCACACACACTCCCCTTCCCTCCCCTCACATGCCGGAAGGATTATGGGGCCAGTGCAGGGAACTTCTTGTCCTGCCAGGGCATAAACCTTCCTCTCCCGGTCTCCAGGAGGCACAAAGCAGCTCTGAGAGGTTGCAAGCAGGCAGGCTTTATATGGAGTTCCCACAAACATCACTGCTTTTATTTAAGGCAGAAAACACAGGATGTTACAGATGAGTGGAAAAATGTGATGTGCCCCACTGCCTGCAGAGCCCCTCAGACTGGAGAATGCTCTTCTGGAAGTCAGAGGGTCTCCAGACAGGATTAGGAAAGCACATAGTGTCTGCTCTGACATTTTACTTTTGCCCTGCTTGGCTGCAGCTGCACCTCCCTGCACCCCACGCGCAAACACCCTCCCACCTAGGGTCCCATACCTTCCCTCCCACTTACAACTTCCCACAGCCCTTTTGTATCTGACTCCTGGCAGGCTCTTTTCAAACTTTTTTGGCAGCTCCATCTCTTTGAAACACTGGAAAGCTACCAGTGAGAAGCCCGGCTCCGGCTCCCTGCCACCAGTGCTGGCAGCAGCTTGCTCCATCCTCTGCCAGGCTCTGCCCCTCTGCAGGAGCCCAGGGGCAGCTCCAGCCCCAGCCACCCCTGCTCCTGCTCACCTTCACACGGGCAACTCAGAGTGCTCAGTGGATCGGTAGCTCTGTAGCACCTGCCAGTATTCACAAAGTGCCAGAGGTCCCTAAACTCTGACACCTGTTACAGAGCTCCCTTACACAGCTTTGGGGAGGAATCACCAAAAAATATTTTATTTAATGCTTGCTTTCATGATCATGCATGACAAATGTAGCCAAAGGTACCTTTTTTCCCTCTAATGTTACCACCTGCTTTTTTCTTCTTCAAGCTAAAGAGTTGCCAGCCAACCGAACACAATTATTAAGATAAACTGGAAATATTTCAAACAGGTCGTTTCAGAAAACCAGCACTTACAACTCAACTTCTCACACATCCATTCACTGGTGCTCCTTACCTTAGCAGGACTGGAGAGCTAGAAAGCAGCAGAAGACCCCAGAGTAAGGCACAAAGCACCTCTTCTGTTAAGCCAAATCAGGCTCAATGCCTTGGCACTTAATTTATACCCCTTGAAACACCTGGCCCAGAGTACCTCTTAATTGATTAAAATTAAAAATTGTTGATTGGCTTGCCCCTAGCATCAGTGGCCACAATTACATGATCTGGTCAACAAGAGGCAGTTCCTATTTCTTAACCATATTTTTTTTCAGCATAGTAAGGTAGCTAAGCAGTGTATTGAATGACATACTATTACTTGTACGCTTAAGCACCTGAGTCCTTGATCTTGTGCTTTATAAAGTGCTCTGAGCTGTGCAGTAATTGCCTATAAATATGCTGCTGATCATGCTTAAAGGGACATTGTCAAGGTTGGAAGGCCTACAGTTCGACTTAGTAAAATTACATCTTAAAATAGTTTTATTCTTAGTGTTTCTAAATTACCAACCTGTGGGTTTTATCATGCTTCTTTTTATCAGTCCAGCTCCTAGAAATAATAAGGTTATGGGAGAATGTTCACTTTTAAATCAATGGACCAGACATAGGAATTGTATTGATGGAGGCTAATGTTCTCATCCTGAACATGCAAAGAAAAGCACTTTTCTATAAAACTTATTTTTCCTGATGTGAATATGCATGACCTCTATTGCCCTTATGATTTGCCATAAGGTCACCCCTTGTTGAACCTATGTCTTGTGAAAGAAATCTTCGAGAAAGAGCACAAGGCTGAGGGCATCAGGCCCGGGCAAGTCTGCCGCTTCACAAAGTACCCATTTTCCATGGTGTCTCTTTGTCAGCCAGCAGCCTTGTCCTAGTTGAGCTGAAGGGGAGGGCATGCAAAAAGAGGGGGCTGGGGAAAAGAATTACAAAGGCTGGTGAGGAGCCTGAAACTTCTCATCCCCAGCAGAGCTGTTGGGAATGCAGAGGGATGATGGGATGGGCAAAACCCAGGGCTGAGAGCCCTTTCCCGCACAGTCCCTCCTGAGAGGGGCTCTGTGGCTGGAGCCCAGCATCAGGGGAACTGAAGCCAGCTATTGAGGAGCTTTTTGATGTTAGGCAAAGAGCAGTACTGGACTTTCTCTTAAGGAAAGAATACAAATAGCTGAGGAGTGAAAGGTGGCCTGGGAATTCTCCTTTTATGAAGGGCTCGGTTTATTTCGGAGCTGAATAACTCAGCTCCCTCTGAGCCGCAGTTTTCCAGCACAGTCTGTACTCATGGGAAACCTGCAATGCCACAGTTACCAAATCCACAGATGTCAGTCAATGAAAAGTATGGCTCAGTGGTGCCAGGGACAAGGCAAGGCAAATGGGGAGAAGCTGTAAGCGAAGGCTGAGCGGATACTGCCAGGGTGGCTGTGTAGAAAGGCATTTTTGGAAGAGGAGACATGGCCTGTGCCCCCCTGCATGATCCAGCTAGCTTCTGTGCTGCAAGGTTTGAAGACAAAACTCTGGAGTTTCCAGAGGCACGGGCCTACAGCCAGGCTTCACCTCCCTTTCTCCCAGAAGGTGAAAGACTTGTCGACACCCTAGATGTGAGGCGGAGTTTTGGATGTACTTACCCATCACAGGTGCATGTTGGACACAGCACAGGCCTTGTCTCAACTCTAGGGACTTGAGGGTAGCCCGGGAAAAATTGTGTAAAACAAAACTCAGGAGAAACAACAACAACGAAAAAACCAAACAGAAAAGAAATGCCTCTGGGGCCTGGGAAAAAGGCACACCTCCAGCAGCCATGCCTGAACCAGGGGCTGGTTGGTGAGTGCTTGTGGCTGGTGGCATCACTTGAAGGTGCAGCTCCTCAAAGAGGTGGGAAGAGTAAAAATCTTCCTAATTTTTTTTTTCATTTGCAGGAAAGAGAAGAGAGTAAAAGAAAATCCTCAGGCTGAAGATGCCACAGAACAGAAAAAGGCAAGTTTTAATGTAGATCTAATGACAAATATGGCTCAAAGTTCCAGCAGGTGGGAAGGTGCTCCCCACACTTCCAGCAAGCTCCAAGAGAGCAGAGCATAGTAAGGGCTGTGTCTCTCATTTGGGCAAGACTTGTAAGGTGTGAATATGGATATGGAGGTGGATATGGATAAGCACTTCAAAAAAGTCTCATGTGTCTAACACCAAAGAGTGCATTTCAGGCTCTTAACAGTTACACTGAAACATTTGAAAGTGCAATTTGCATACATTTTAAGAGCTCCAGAAAACATAATAAAAGCCAGATGAGCCTAAAGTCTTTCAAAGTATTTTAAAAAAAATCTCATGATTTTAGGCAAAGTTAATATCTCTGGTTTGTTTAGAGCTGACTCAATAATTTTAAATGGTTGTCTTTGAGAATTGTAAGACCGGTTTTGTTGTTTTTTTTTTTTTTTAGGTTTATTCCAAAGAAATGCTTAAAAAGCAATAAAGCCAATCTCAATAGCTTTGCTTAAATCCATGACTATATCAGTTCTGTGTTATGGGTACACAGGGAGAAACTAACTGAGTAGGAATTTTAAGGGATTCTTATAACAACAGTTACATTGTTTGCACACATACACACCACAATAATAACAACAGAAAAGCAATAGCAACCTTGCAGTTACAAAAATACCAAGTGCCCTTTAAAAATGTACGTGTATATTCTGCATTTATCCAGATTAACAGTGTCGCTAGGGGCTGATACTTTATCTATGCTGTATCTTCAATCTGATTTATTCAAGTTTTTTTTTCTGGGCTTCTTTTCTTCAAAACTGTGCTTGCTTGTGCCCTATGTTCACCAAGAGGAACCTAAGTTCCATGAGTAAATACCTGGAAGCTGAGAACAGGAGTGTGTAAGAAACCTGGATTAATTTAACGACAGTGCCTTATAATGGAAAATATAAATTTTCCTGCTGCAATTGGTATGTACATTCAACAGTTTTATTGTATGTCAGCGCACATTATTCGGCACAGCTGCCAGAGAGGCATTGCTGAACTGGTGTTTCTCTTCCATGACAAACACCTATTAAGCAGTCAGCATAAACTCTTCTTGTTACAGCCTCTGACATCACCCTCAGGGCAAGTGGACACAGAACAGCGATTGCTGAATCGCATACAAAAATTATAGTTTTATTGTCTACACAAGTGAAGGTTTAACTCAGATTCCTGTTCGAGTCAGCTCTGTTATAAAGGAGTGATTCTTTCAGGGAACAAACAAGCACAGTACACCATTGTAATCAAAGGAACAGACACTATTTATGTATTGGAAAGCCTTGTTCACAATAGTGCTAGCACTCCAATGCCCCAGAAGCCACTATTTTAGCAGCTGTAGAGAAGATAAAGCATGACTAACAAGATGCCATACAGAGTCAGATAGTTTTTTCAGAGCACAGATGGAATCATCCCATTTAATATAACTCAGTTTACATGCACGACCAGTAAGTGGGAATCATGTATTTAATGTTTATATAAGCATTTTCTCCACCGTAGCGTTCAAAGAGTTCCAATGTCTCTCGGATGAGAACTCCAATATTTTCACGCTTCTGCTGGCTGTATTCTATACCATCACCTAAATTAACTGGTTAATAAAAGAAAAAAAAAAAAAGAAAAAGAAAAAGGGAAGAGTTACATTGAATTTTGTCTTACACTTCAAAATAATGACATAGAAAATTGCAGTTGCTGGTCAATTGCAATGAAAATAAATGAAAATGAAAATAATGAAAATAAACACATTCTCATATAAAATGAATATAGATTCTCTCTTTCACAGTCCACCTCTAAAACCATTACTTCTTTATCTTTAACACTGCTAATTTAAGACAAAATTCTATTCCATAAGCACTTTTCTAAAAAAATAACTTAATCTAGCCTTGTTATGGTTTGAAATCTTAAATAGATATTAGTTTGGGATTGCTCCACATTAGTCATCATATTCACACACTTATGTTGCTCCTGATAGAGGGAACCTGGTTAAAAGAGATCTTTTTGAGTATAACATGGAGTATAACATCATTCAATTTCAGCTTCCTGAAAAATGTGTAAAATTAAGTTGATGCAAAAAGACAAATTATTTCAGTTCCCAGACACAGTAACATTTACTGCTGCTTTCTCTAACATGGACTAGTAAGGGTGATACACCCTCATACACACAGACCATAATTCTTTAAAAATCAGTATAAGCAACTGTGACAACAAAATAAGAACAATAAGAAATAACTTCACCTACAAAGTTGCTGAGAGATTTAAAGAAGGAAAATGTTTTTCATTTGGTTTTAAAACAATATTCTGAAAAGTATCTGAAAAAGTATCTGAATATATATTCCAAGACGTATAAAAATGATTTGGAAGGAGCAAAATGTACTCAGACCAGGTTTGGTGTAGTGGGGAGCTGTCACACTGCAATAGGGTAGTCCACATGCAGCAGCCAGTGGCCTCACTCTGGGCAGGGGTGACAATGTGCCCATGTTAACCTCTCAAACAATCAATGGTGCTCTCACTCAGCCAGAGAAAGACCCATTTGTCAAGACATTGCAACTCCTCCATCAGAGCTGGCCTTTCACATTTTATACAGGGCAAACACAAAGGCAAGGGTGGATTTTGCTCTCACTGTTGCTTCTAGATCCCCAGGCTGATGCCATGTAGATGTACAACTGCACCAATCCTCACATCCTCTCCTAGATCTCGGCCCAAAGATCTGGATTTAAAACTTGTGGCTTTGTTACCAGCAAAAACTGAAGAACCATGATCATGACAAAACAGCTGGTGAACCTGGGCAAAAATTGTTCTTTTGATAAATTTTTCTGTAAAATATCTGACTTCTTACACATATTTATGTCACTTTACTTTTTATGAAATGGTTTTGCAAATACTGATGTGACATATGAGGACTGTGATTCTTGAGTGGGAAGGAGGTAATTAATTTTTTATGATAATTACTTTTAAGCACACAAATAGTTTCCAATACATTAACTGTTAATCTCACTGACAGGAAAAGCTAGGGTTGTGATCTCAAAATTTATTACAATGAATTTACTGTTATGTTACAAATAACAGATTTTGAGAGTGCACAGAAAACACCAAGAACTATTAGAAAAAGGATTGACATACAAAAATAGTGTAAAAAGAAAAGCACATCACAATTGGGTGCAATTTAGAATAAACATGGCTTGCTCTTGCAGAAGGCAACTGAGATAACTGTGCCTCATCACCTGTCTTGCACATGCAGTGCAAGCCCTCCCCAGAACACCTGGAGGTATTTCTGATTTCACCAGTTTGAGCAAAGGAAACCCTGAACCTTGACCTAAGTCTTGGCAAATACGTAAAGGAATTACCGACTTTCCAACCATATGTCTATTATCTGTAATTTTAAGCCTACACACATGCTCTGCTAATGAGCTTACACAGCTTTCATCGTTCTTTCAAAGAAGTGGTAAAAAAAAAATCAGCTGTCTGGAAGTAATGGTGATACATTTCCAAGGAAGTCTGGGGGAGGCCAATGAGAAGCCATGATAATGCTGGTAGCAGAGGTATTTTCCAGATTTGCATGTTACAATCTTTATTATAGAACATAGTCTGTACAAAAAATTATGTCTTAGATGCTTGATTAAAAGCTACCTAAGAGTGTGAGGCAATGATAAAGGAAAGAGTCTGCAAGGGAAGACTGAATGTGTGATGTGTAGACCATCATTACAATTTTTTTTCCTGCAGACCATCTGTGTTTTATGAAGGTTTGTATCCTCAAGACAGCCATAATTCACACCAGTGTCATGACACAAGCTACAACCAACAGTACTGGAAAGGTTATGTCAGCCCTGATGTCACCTGGTAAGTACTAAAATGGCTATCCTATGTAGTTATAGGAATTAGCAAAGCTTTCATGCGAAAATGAAATGCATTAGCCCAAGAGGACAACATCCATTAAATGCATGAGTCAGAATGATCTACCCAATGAACCCAAGGGTAAATATCTACTTTTAATAATAATGATTAGTTGGAAAAAAATAGCCATTGAAGTATAAGGGTCTCAGCAAGCCCTTCTCTGGTTTGACTTTATTTCCAAGTTAGTTTGCCTGAGAAGCCAGCTTTGTCAGCCACAAAAATGTTGCATATGTAAAGTGTGAATGTGGATCTGGTTCAAACTCTTCATGAAGTTGTCCTTTGTGAGGAAGAATAAATCAACATGAAAATGCTAGGAAGCACATTTGTCATATCTTTGACTCAAAGTGAAATGTCTGGCAAATTCAGTATGCACCAGGAACACATTTCAGAACAAATGTTATTTCTATGTTTAGAAAAAATGCATTGAAGGATTACTGACAAATCTAGAGGATTACAATCAGGATCCCTGATCGCAGCCCTTCCAAAGTTAGTTCCCAATCTCCCAAATCATGCACCAAAGGCTTTATGGTGCTTAAAGTGAAGTGAAAGTCTTTGCACCTGTCAAGACCTGTGTTAGCTGATGCAATCAGGCGGCACACCAAGGCCAGGAGCGGCCCTCCCTGCCCTGCCAATGCCAGCTGCTGTAGCCAAGGAAACCCTGCTCAGGCCCTCAGGGACTGAACTCAGCCTTTGGCAGGGAACAGAGGAGGATTTGAATTTTGCTATAAAAGGTGGTTTGTATTTGAGTCTAGACATGCTTCTATTCATGATTTGGGATAATTCTGGTGTTATTTGTATTCCACATAATTTCATTTTAAAATTTCACTAGGGTAATGCTACAAATATAAAATATTACTGCTTTAAAGAAGGATGAGCAACTTTCTCTCTATGCACTAAAAGCCTGATATGGTGGTTTTGACATCCTGGACTGGACAAGAAAGGTAAACCAAGCCTTAGAGCTCACTCACATCTATTCTTAACTGTAGACATTTGTTAGCACCTGAAAGTGTCCAAGACATTCCTTTAGTTTATTAGATTTCACTTCAAGGCTGGCCAAATCTCAAAAAGAGTTTTTAATCTCCTAAATATGTTGCTTGTAAGTATTTCACAGATACCAGAGCTTGCTCCTGGTGTTGATTGTTCCAAAGGTTCTGCTTTACACAAATTAAAGGCAAGGTTTTCATACACCAGCTATTGCAGGGATGTCATATATCTTGGGATATTAGATTTCCCACAAATGTTAAATATGTGAGGAATGCTTAGTATTGGAATAACATTTAAAAGAAATTTCTGACATGACTGTGTAGTCAGCCCCCATTTGGAGAACATTTTAAATCTAATTATAACTCAAATGTAATTCCTTTGTACTTTACTGAAGAAAGTGTTTCTTTACTGATTTTAAGTGTATATAGTCACAATTGTGTATTTCAGCTTGTCTTGGAATAAATGGTTCTTAGCAGAAATTTTTGAAGTGCTACTAGTTAACAAAGAGCTCTGGTATAACAGTGTGGAGCGGGCTTTTTTTTTTTTTTTAAGTATACAAAACAATAAAACCACTTGGAAAGACAGGCATCATTCCTTCCTTTTGAGTCCTGAAAAACAAAGATACTGAAAGGTAAGTGAAGTGACTTCCAAGGAAGGTATGAGTCACAAACCACGATTCTCAACTTTTATTGTTGACAATGACAGTACTATTTATGGTAAAATATAACTATGGTAAAATCCATTTTAAGTGGCTCAGTTCACCCTAGTCAAACCAACACGTATTTTCAGCAGTTAGAATGACTACAGGAATGCACCATGCTAACCCGAATGTTACTTCAAAACAAAAAATCCCAGCTGCAATGTGATTGAGCCTGTCACATAACAAAATGCAGTTAAGCAGTACAAACTAGCATTAAAAATTTTTGAGGAAAATTTCAGGGCTTTCTTTCCTTCTAGGAGTCATCACCAATACCAAGAAATAAATGGAAGCTGATTTCAGCTACAGACTGACATGCATCCATGTCGGGGTTCGCATCATGTAAGTTCACTGCTCAGGCACAGTTCAGAGCTCAATTAAGCTTTCAAAGTCTTCTTGTTAGGATAAATTTAATTGTCATAGAATGTGTTGGCTTCCTGACTGGAGTGGGAAATGAAAGCCCTGATGAGTCAGTGTGGGGAGAGAGGAAGGCTCCTTTGCACCACTCCTATCACTGTGACTCAGAACTCTGCTTTGAAATTGTCAGCTCCAGGAAGGATGAGGTAGTTCAGTCTCCCTGTTCATTTAATTGAAAGTCTGTGAAAAGTCACAGGGTAAGAGTGTAAACCCCTCCTGTCTGCTAGGAAACAGTGGGACATTTCCAGTTCATTTCAGTCAGGGCAAGGAGGAGACACCAGCAGGTTATGACTTGTGGTTGTTACTAACCCAGACAGAGAACCCAACCCCATGTTCCCTTTGTGAAGGCTCAGAGCAATGTGAACATCACTTTTAAATGTTCTTTAGGATAAGTCTAGATTATGTACACACAAAGTGCAAACTGGCCTCAAGTAGGCTGGTCCCAAAGCTAAAGTGTTGGAAAGAAGATCTTGTAGAGTAATTTATGTTGGAAGGAACCTCTGGAATCATCTGGTCCAAATGCTCTGCTCCAAGTCAGCCTCATTTCCAAATTAGACCAGGTTGCTCAGGGTGGAGCAGCTCCAGTTGCTCAGCACAGAGTAATCCCAGAATGGGAAAGGGTGCAGAAATCACCTTGGGCTGGTAGAGATTTTCACCAGCCATTTCAAATGTGATGGAGGAGAGTGCTACTCCCTAAGTGTGAACATGTGTTTCATGAAGGAGTACTTGCTGGAGTTACAAATGTCGTAGGGAGAATTATTATCTGTTTTGATACAAAATAAATCTAAACTTTTGGTGTAGTAACAGATTACCACACATATAACACTGCCTTTGGAAGCTTAATCTTACTCCAGGGAAAGAGGCACAAATTTTGCTGAAAAATTAAAATTTAATTAACACTCTGATTTGAAATCATGAAACATAATTTTAAAAACTGATATTAACACATATAATTCAAAGCACTTTAAAACATTAAGGCTGACTGTATTACTATAACCTGAAAAGGCCAAATCTTTGAATAAGCACAGACATATTTTTTGACACTATCAACACTTGAGTTCCTTGTCTCTTGCTTTCCTTGGCTCTTCCTTCTATTTTTCATCACTAGTGCTGAGTGTTTATCACTTGCAATGCTACAGTACTGCAGAGATTGCAGAAGAATATTTCAATCCAAGAAGGCATGTATGCTTGGAATTTAAAAAGAATACTAATATAGAGACATTTCAGCTCATCATGTCCTAGAAAAGATTTTCTTAATTCTCATTGAAGGCATTTTGCTTTAGCATAAAATATAGATTCTTCCTATAGTTATCTTCCATATGCAGCCAGCTTTTAGTTATTTCACAAATAAGCATTTATAGTGAAATGAAAGTGCTGTTACTATAAATGCTATTCAGAAAGTCAACAAGTCAGCAAGTAGAGGAAGTGCTCTGATTGGACAGGAAACATGGAAATGATGTTTTACTAATGATGTAAGCTTACTAGAGATAGCTGCAACTACTTGCAAATTGCTGGATTAAAAAAATAAAAAGAGAACCAACAACCCAACAAAAACCTAAAACAAAGAAACCAAAAATCCCAGCTGAAAATGAGCCAACACAGCAGCTGTTATCACAGGTTTTCCATTTCCAGGAAATGTTATCAATATCACATGTAATCCTTTCTAAGCCCAGGTTTTGGGATTTTTTTTTTTCACTTTGGTTTTTTTTTTTTTTAATAGAAGTAAAAGAATGAAAAAGAAATCACAGGTTTTGTAACAAAATTTATCAGCAAACATATCAATGCAGTAAAAAATAAGCAAATATATTTTCCTTTATAAGTACTTAAACTTCTCCAATTAATTCAGACTTTGAAGTTTGTCTATGTTAGTGCTACAGATCAATATCAAACAAAGCAGAGTTAAATAATCTTAGATAAATAGTATGCTCAACAGGGGAATGGAATTTGGAGGCTGACATCTCATTGGCCTTGGGACAACGTTTACTATTGCAAAACAATATTTTAGTCACAAATCATGCCTAACATGCAACAAGAGTTGCACCAGTTATGTGAATCTGATGTTCTGCCAGTTGTTTTGGATGTATATAAGGTAGTACAAAGTAAATAATATTTTTTTTTTGGGTGGAAATCATGTTTGTGTGTGCAAAATTTGCATAGCTTTGCTGGTCTGATGTGAAATATGTTTGTTCATCGCATTAATTTCTCATCCAAATATAGCATCATTAATGCAAAGGGAATTAAAACCATGAAAAAACAAATCTTTGCATGTGTGTGGAATAAACACAATTTATTTTTTAATGTAATTCAAAGTGACAAACCTGAAAGTCCTCAAGTGCCTCAAAGATCACGGAGTTCAATATGAAACACAATCCTAAGCCAGCTAATTTGTGACATTGAGTTACACACGTACTTAAACCCAAGATGCTTAGCAATCCATCCTCTTTCCACCAATTGGAAGTTTTTTATTAATACAACCAAAATGCTTTTTTAGGGGGAATTCTATGTTTTTCTTCACAAGCAAAAAGCTCAGTAATCCACGACTTTGTGTTAATAACTACTGCTGTGTTTGTACATCTGCCATGCACTAATGGAATTGGTTGTGCCTAATTTTGCCATAAATAATTACCATTTAAGAAGTCTATTCAGTCTATTTGCCCATCAAAAATTGCACAGAGAACTAAATTACTTTAACGACTGCTTTCCTAACTTCATGACAGAAGGGTGAGCCTTCTCTTGTCAGGGGAAGTTTCACCTCAACATGAGGAAGAACTTCTTTACACTGAGGAGAGAGCTGGAACAGGCTGCCAAAGGAGGCCGTGGAGTCTCCCTGTCTGTTGACATTCCAAACCCACCTGGACACATTCCTGGGTCACCTGCTCTGGGTGACCCTGCCTTGGCAGGAGGGGTTGGACTGTGCCATCTCCTTTCCAACCCTAACTATTCTGCGATTCTGTGGAATGCAGATGACCATGTAAAAATAGGTCAATGCATTAAAAATTTCTCATCAAAATAATGGGAGCAAGCAGTTGGATATGCCTGTAGGTTGCTGAATATGCCTAAAGCTGCCAGTTTTCTAGTTTCACTCTTCCCTAATTAAGCTAAATAAGCAAGAGCCTGAAGTCAACAGAGGGTGTTTTAGCAGTGATTTGAGAAGGGACAAGGAGATGAAAGCTATGAATGACTGTGTGGATTTGCCAAGATTTCTTTCATTGCTGTTGGACAAGGACAGAATTTAAGCAGTTTAAAGGACAACTAGCACTGAAACTGGAATGTGCTGTTTTATCCTCAAGCCAGACATAAAGGAACACTCTGCTCCACAGGTATCAGTACTATAGGGATCAGGATATCTTCTTCTGGTCTTCATATTTTTGCTATCTATCTATCTATCTATCTATCTATCTATCTATCTATCTATCTATCTATCTATCTATCTGTATGTATGTATATATATGTGTATATGTATGTATATATATATATATGTATATGTGTTTGTATTTGTATATCTATCTCTATCTCTATCTCTATCTCTATCTCTATCTCTATCTCTATCTCTATCTCTATCTCTATCTCATCTCTATCTCTATCTCTATGTCTGTCTACTTATATCTATATCTATACCTATATCTATATCTATATCATCTATATCTATATCTATATCTATATCATCTATATCTATATCGATATCTATATGTATGTAAATGAATTGGGTACTCTGATTACTCTTCCTTTGTTTTTCCAGTTGAATTAATTCATATTATAGATTAAAAAATAGCCTTCCCATGATGTGAATTTGCTTTCTTTTTATGAAGGATATAAAAATAAATACTTATCAAAAGCTAGTTAACAGCTATACATTTTACATTAAGAAAAGCATAAATTTGAATTCATAACAGCTTTTCAAGCAAACAGAAAAAAGCCAATTTTTATACAACTAAAATGCATTATAATGTGTAGTCTTACAGGAATGCAAAACAGATAAAAAGAGAAAGGAAATCGTGTCCCCTAGGTGTGGTATTTCTGCAGATTCATGGCTTTTGAATTGGGTAAGTTGAAGCCTTTGGAAAAAAATGTAGAAACTGCACATACACCACATTCAGACTGATTTTTTTTTAAGTTTTATGGATCTGAATTAAGTGTGAAAAAAGAAAGTGAATAAGAACTATTTCATCAGTGACTCTTAACTGGAAAAGACTCAATCTTCTTCTTTAAATTACACCAGTACCAGGTGATAGAGGACATTTACATGTCAGTGACCTGACTTAGAGCACTTATTCAGATTTTGTAGACTGACACATTCTTGCAAAACACAGCAAAACGTCTTGTTTTGCCACTTATATAATGTTAATAAGATTACTTTCTTTACTATCTCATATAATATCATTATTTACTGTGCCACTAAAGATATCACAGACTCCAGGCTGTGTTTATTAAAATGTACTCCTAATATTTTCACAAAGGAATCACAGTGTTATTAAAACACAAGCATTTTAGTGAGGCATAAATACATCTGTTTGTAACAATGAAGTAATTGCTTACAATAAGTGTGTATAAAAACAATAGGATGGGAAATTATTTTTAAGGTAAAATTAGTATTGACATACATTACAATATTTTAAAAGAAAAATATTTTTAATATATCCCATATGTTTATTATATTACACTTTATTACTTTTATTCATTGTTTTACGAAAATGGAGATATTCCAGTAAAAATTATTAATTAAAGGTTATTTTTTTCTTATAAAAGGCTTTTCTGATAAAAATAAAAAACAAACACAGGTCCTTGAAATAGGGGTAAGAATGAAGAATATATTTTTTTGATTTCCAGTGTTCATGACACAATTTTATTGTTTGCATGTATGAATATATAAAAAAATATATTATACTACTACTAATAATACTATAATACTATAATATTAATAATACTATAATATTACTATAATATTAATATTATATATTAATATGATATATTAAATATATATTATATTAATGAATTTATATGTTTATTAATATATACTTGTGTATTTTAATATATAATAAATATATATAGGAAAAAACTGCTGCTCTTTCTTGCATTGCTTACACCTGACAAATTGCAATCATCCAGAAGCATATAATGCCTTAAGGTTGTTGATAAAAAGACCTTTAAACATCTGTTCTGGAACTACACATGGGAGTAAAAGTGGCTTTTCTGTGTGCAAAGAGGATACATGACATGCTGAGCACTGTGAATTGGAACCTGGTTAACACTGATCATACAGATGTCATAACAGAGACAACCTCCAACTGCTAACAGTGCAGCACTCCTGGTTCACTCTGTAATGCTTCTCTTAATATCCTTCCACTTCATTACAAAAGCAGTGAACCTGAACAGTCATGCTTAAAAAAAGAAAATACCTTTTCCTCTCAGGTGAATTTGTAGTTGCTTGTCCCAAACTGCTGCACATATCATGTACCTATAGGCAGTGAAGTAGTTACAGTAATCTCATCTCCTCTGCAGTGGTCATTTGAGTGTTTGCTATCCTGATTTGCTGCCATGCCAGCACTTTAAAGCATGGGAGCTATTTGTCATTTATCATTCTCCAGCCAATCCTGGAAAATATGACCACTTTTGTCCTCTAATGCTGCTAAAGCATGCTACATCTTGTTACCACAATCTTAATTCCCTATTCATCATTGATTCATCTTACAGTCCTTCCAGCCCTGGTGCCTGACAAGCCTCCAGCTGCTCGGTCTCCGAAGGAAAACAGCTCCCACACACACACCCAGGCACATCAGGTCAGCCAGAAAGAGACAAGAGAAGAGGCAAGTGATAAGGCTGAATGCTCTTGGTCAGCTCAGGCTGACCTAGAGCTTTCAAACAGCCAAGAAAACAGTTTTACAGCACAGCAGAGCACAACGTGTTTGAATATTTGAAGTTTGCATTTTCATGTAGTATAATGAAGCGCAAAAGTAAAAAGCTGTCAAGAAAATTCTTCCATGGCAACTTAAATATGCTTTCTCACACTTGGGTGATCTGAGAGTTCATGCACACATTGTAATCAGCTTTACATTAATAACAATGAAATGTCCATTCCTATGAAGGAAAGTCATGAAGGGGGTTTTTAGATAGATTTGGGACACCTTGCAAAGATAACCTGGAAGTCAGCGTTACCACTAATATCTAAGTGGGAATATTTCAAGAGCAGTATTCTCTAGAAGTTTTCCTGAAATGCTTATTGCTCAGTGGACAGGGTCAGCCTCCAGAAGAAAGGAAGTAACATCTCACAAAATTCCTTTATCACTTTTCTCCAGCAGACCGCAGATGGCTGTTTCATCTTCTATGTTGTTTAATGCTAATGGCTGCAGTGGGTTTACAGGTCTCTGACCCAACTGTGCAGCTGCAGTGCTGCTGAATTGGTACCCATGGAAGCAGTACCTCAAGATTAAGAGAAAATTCTTCATAAGAAAAACATCACTGAGCATTTTTGGAAAACAGCAGCTAGAGCAGAATGGTGATTTTAGAAGGAAACAATGATGTTCTTTTAAGGGAAAAGAATAACATACATTAGTCTCAATAAAATAATGTGAAGAAAATTCATGAGTCACCAAGAAATGTCATCACTGGATGGTGGTATCTGGAAAGGTCCTCCTGAATTGCTTGTCCTAACACAGCCAAAGTTTATTGGGTGCTTGACTGATAAGTAAAATCGACATTTCTTGTCCTAGGGAGAAGAATGTGGACATGTGAGAAGTATAAGACAAACAAAGGCTGAA
Source organism: Haemorhous mexicanus (assembly GCF_027477595.1). Lineage (NCBI taxonomy): Eukaryota > Metazoa > Chordata > Aves > Passeriformes > Fringillidae > Haemorhous > Haemorhous mexicanus. The sequence continues at coordinate 33,086,130 of NC_082343.1, forward strand.
AGTGGAGGAAGGGAAGCCAAGGACATTCCTTTGGCTAGTTAATTTTCTGAAGCATGCTTCATAAAAGTTCTAACTATAGGAATATATGCATTATGGTTTAGCATAATAATTCCACAGTGTAACTAAAAATATCCCACTGGATGCCAATTAACATGTTAGATCTGAGCCTGTTGACTTTCTGCTGTAATTCTGTAGCAAAACATGGTTAAAGGGTAGATAGGCTTATCTGCACATCTGTAGCTAGAACCCAATATCTTTGCTCTACAGTTATGAGTAAGAATCTGACCTACTTACTCCCAAGTCTGCTTGGGAAATGATTAGAACGGAATGTCAACTGCATTAACGCAAGCATAGTGCTCTTACAGAAGGTGAGTATCAGCTAAAGAATTGACTTCATAAGATACAGGAGGTGAACTGAAGCTGTTACCAGTCTGTGAGAAGAGAGGCACCAACAGCCTCCCAGCACTTGAGACCTCTTCTCTTCTACTGTCTTCTTTTCCTTTAATTGTATAGATAAAAAAAAAACCAAACCAAAACAAAACAAAAAAAAAAGAAAGAAAAAACAAAAAAAACCTGCCAAACAAACAAAAAAACACCCACCCCAAAAGTGTAACCCAGAAATCTCTTGCTGGTTTTTTAATATCCTCATTTTACAGAGGCATAAGCTTTCCTTTCTACCTAATATCAAAAAATGCAGAAAAGTCAGTAAGTTCAGGCATGCTTGTTATCAGATCTAGTGCCTCAGCCATCTGCCTCAACAGTTCCTGAAACTGCTGATAGTTGTCTGGCAGAGATTATAACCACTGTCACTGAGTCCTGAAAAGACATTGAAGAAGTCAAGCTAATATTAATTTATTTACATATCTTTGACCTTGTAATCTATCTCTATCTAGAAGGTCAGAATGGCTTAAACTGGGGTTATGGTTCTAGTTCTGTAGGGGAAATGGCATGAGAAGATAAGAACTTGATTTTACAGGAGAGGAACAATAATAGCACTCACAATTTTCAGCTAACAGACTGACTTAACTTCACACATCCACAGAAGACAACTGTGAAAACAGTCAGAATTAGAGACACAGGGCAGGAGACAACACTGTGGTATAAATCTTACACAGCCAGAACAGAAATTTAGACCATGTCAGGAATTGCAACACCTAATACCTGCAGGCCTTGCAGGGGACTTGGTAGGGTTGCATTAAATTTACCTCTCAGCATATAGTAGGAGTTGGATTCCCAAGCAAGTGAGTGAAGGGCTGATCAGTGAGGCCCACAGAGGTAGCCAGTGGGGAACAGGGAGAGGAAGACTTTTTTCTCTGAGACTTAAATATTTGCATTCAGCCTGGAGCTAGAGCCCAGGAGCTTTCCTGATGGTAGATAGTTATTGCCATTCCTTCTGGGTGAGACTGAATGATTTCTTTAAAAGCAAGTTGTGTCACGAAACTCTGGGGATGCCTGTTTCCCATGGATGTGTGCTGATTTTGCACTGCACCTCTTTACAATGACAACTTGTTTCCCACGAGTTCTACCAGCTAATAGAGGGTATGAACTAAGGCATGTTTTGACACCTTGTATCTCTTGCATACCCTACCGACAGTTCTCTCACCAGGACATGAATTTGGATCCCTCCCTCCTACCCAGACACTTATTTTTCCAGAAGCTTTGCCCCTTTTTCAGTTTGACTGAATTTGGACAATGAGTTTAAAAGTTATGTGAGTTGAGGGGGCGGCTGGGAAGATTAAAAGTAAAGAATAACCTTATGGACCATTTGCCTGTTTTTAAAGCAGGCAAAAAAAATAACCACCCCCCCCCCAAAAAAAAAAAAAACCAACAACAAAAGAAAAAAAAACAAACCAAACAAAAAAAAAAAAAAAAAAAAAAGAACAAGGGCAGAAATGACTGCCTTAGTTTTTATAGTTTGAAAACTTAGTGATGAAGCACCCTCCCAGGAAGCAGAAACAAGCCCAGCCTATGTGGTTTCTAATCTACATCATTCATGATCAGGGAGATTTCACCTAATTATCAAATTATTTACTCACGAAGAAAGGCTCTTGTGACCTCTACCTTATGATTTGGCAAGGAAGCAGCTGTGGAGACAGACCTATTGTTAGACTATGAACTTGTGCCAATATTTCAGAAAAAACACAAAGTTTAGCACCTGAATCCAATTTTCAGCAGCTACCTGAGTGGGTCGATCCTGAGCCTTTAGCAGTTCCCAAATGAAGGCTGCAGTGAATCAGAACATCTGTACATGAGGATAGATATTTAAATGTCTAAATACATATTTACATGAATACAGCCTACAGTGCCAATTTTTAAGTGTTTTGACTTGAACTAACTTCCTAACAGATGGTTATTCTGAATCTATCTTCATTTATTTATGGCTGTTTATGTTTTTACAGACATAATAAATGATCCAAAGCTTATTCCTTGTCTATTTATTTATATTTTAATAACAGTTAAAGATATTGTAGTACTGCACAATTTATTGAAATTATATAAAGATGGTCTTTCTGTGTTGTACTTACATGAGATCCCTCTGAATGTTCAAGGAAAAACTTCTATGACCATAAGACAAAGTGAACAAGCATAAATGAGATGTTAGAATCATCTAGATTATTGTAACCTTAAGTGAGATGTTGCCATAAAATAAACATCCCCCAAAATATATGAAATCAAAAAAAGAGGAGAAAACACAGGAAGATAAATAAAATATTCAAGTATGTATATGAGAAGCTTTGGAAAGTGGAATTTAACAAAATTCATGCAAATTTTCCCACTAAGATAAAGCTCATGGTATAAGAAATGCTGGGTTTGGTATCATGAGCAGATATAGGCCTGACTCAGGAAACTGTCATGAAAATGTGTAAGTGATTGCAAAATCAGGACTAAAGAGTGTTTATTTATATCAAAGCATTTCCTAACTAAAGAAACAAGCATATACAATGTATTAAGAAATGAAGGGTAAAATACTGCTGCCAGCAATAGTCATGTCTCACCATGTAAATCAATGAGTTTCAGAAAAGTAAATGAGAGAGGGAGTTAGCTTTTCTCTGCCCACTACAGTGATTAATTAGCTCATTTTCAATAAGAAAAGTACTAGGTATGTTGTTATCTCATAGCTTTTTTGACATTATCAATAGCACCAGGAAACTGCAGCTATCCCTTACACCTCTAAAATCAAAAGGCATACGTGACCATGAAACACTCCGAGACTTCAGTAAAAAAATGTCATGAGAAAGAAAATTCCTCCACTTTGAAGTTGTATTTGTTTATATGCAAGTTTTAATAGCCAGGGAAAGCAAAGCTTCCTGTAAAAATTTTCTTACATTACTATGACATGCATTTTTTAATGCATGGTTTTAACTACAGTTGTCTAAAGAAGGTTCAGAAGATATTAGAGTTGCCAACCTTTATTATACAACTTTACATGCACTGTAACACCACTGCATTTGTATCAAGAAGTCAGGTCTGGAAGGAAAGACAAGGAAATTTTCCCACTGAATGATAAAGTTGGTTTATTTCCATAAGCCAAATAAATTTTTCAGGAAACATAAACTAAAAATTATTGATGTAAAATGGTTTTTATCACATCAGCTGCAGAACTCCACTGGGGAAAAGAAAAAGGAGAAGCCCTTAGGCCACATTTTGTGACCTAATTCTTTCAAGGGTATGTTTCTGCAAATTTTTAGGAAGTGACAATGCAAATGAACAACAGTTCCCACTGTGATGTTTTCATGGAATTTCTGCATAACCTCCAAACAGCAGACTTTGCACCAATACTACAGTGCATAGTTTTGTTGTAGAGCTTAATTACTTTTGGATGTAAATGAGCAGAAAAACAATTATCACACACCCAGCAGAAGAAATGGTTATGCTTCTATAAATTTCTGGTATTCTACTGCTGTGATTGTCAATTTAAAGTTTCAGTCTCTGTGCTGCTGCCAGTTAATGATTAGTCTACTACATTTTGGTGAAATTGCACTCCAGTCAAGGGAAATGAAGTAAAAAGATGAGGGAAAAAAAGAAACATATTAAAGAAACATATTGTTGAAGTCTAATTAGAGTAGCAGGGCCAGTGCTGGACTTAGCTGTGATGAGGTTGACTTTCTATTAAACTCAATACACTGAATTCACTGAGAGGAAGATCAAATGCCATGATTTCATTTTCATGGGTGATGTGTTAATAGGAGTGGGATTAACTTCTTCCTCATGTAGTGATTTTTTTTTACATTAATGTAAATCAGAATGCAATCATTCTCCCCTTTGCAAGTAAAGTTCTAAAATCTGCCACTTTACTTTCAGAAGGACTAGTGCCATGCAGCTTATTTTGAGGAAATCAAATTGCTTTAACAAAGAAAAAGAAAATCACTCTAATGACGTCAGCATCATCAGCAATGTCTTCCAGAAATACATTTAAAGAACTTCCTATGTCAGAAAAGCATTTCTTACTTATATGGTTTTAACTCATGCTGCTTTGTTTCTAAATGAGTACTTGCAGCAAGTGAATGTGCTTTCATTTAACAACTTAAGTTTTCCATTTAAACAACTAAAGATCGCATTTGAGCCATAGTTGATAAAAGCATGCTAATAAAATTCTTTTAAAATTAATGTAATTGGATTTTAAAATAGTAATACCTCGGCAAAATACTCCCCAAACCCCAGAAAACTGCAAGCCAAACCCTCTCCCCCAACCAATACCCTGATATTGAACTCTGTATTTCTTCCCTAGAACATGGATGTATCATATTATTTCACTTTTCCTTTAAAAGTGTTAATGGGCATTAACCACATATATTATTAGCCATATATGCTAGTATACTTCAGGGTTCCTGACACCTGATGTCACACTTGGTACAATAAGTATTGATAATAAAACCTGCTTGAAGGCCAATAAATGTATATTGTGGAGAAATATTACACATGAAGCTTCATCCTTCCACCTACAATTATTTAATACAGAAAGATCCAAACCATATATAATTTAGATAAGGCAGAACAGCATTTTAAATGAAAAAGGTCAGATGCATGTAGTACACATTTTTCATTTTAAATTGTACACAAAGGCTACTTGTAGACCTTTGAAACTGATGGCAAATGTGAGTGTTTATTCAGCTGGAACTTTAAGTATTTCATATATAATGCATATGTTCCCTGAAATAGTCTAAATTTGCTACTACAAACAAATACTGGGATGTTGTGCACACATCTCAAGTATTCTATACAGCAGATAAAAAAATGTGATATGGACATCAATTCCCTAATGCTTCATAATATCTATTCAATAGTAAAAGAAATCAATATAATTTTGTATTTGATTTTCTAAGAGAACCACAACACCCCACTTCTTACATGAATACAATGAAAATCTAAGGAATGCATACTATATTTATTTTTTCTTTCTTTCTTTTTAAATGTTTGTTCTGAGGATTTTCTCAAAAACTATTTTGAGAAACATCTTTAACATAAATACTTCTTTTGGCAGGGTTATTTTCATTGGGGAATAACTTTGATAGTCCAAAATCTTTGATGTGTCAATAGTTACACCGTATTGTTTATTTATCTCAAAAATGTTCTCAGCTTTCACTTGTCCCAGTGTCTTACATGAATCAGCTCTTAAAATACAGAAGTTGTACAAATTCACATTCTTTCAAGATAGAAAATGACAAGAAGAGACTATTGAGTCAAATTTTGCTAAAGCTATCATCTTCCAGCCTATCACTTACACTGATGGATTCTCATGTTAGCTAGAGCACCAAAGCAGTTCACTTGGATAGCTTGGCATTCAATCATAGAATGACAGAACAGTTAAAAATTTTGAAAAATACCTTTTCCCACCTAAGGTTGACTACAAAGGTGTACCTGAGCCTGCTGTCTTATGATTAGGTCCTGGCTTTTTCATTGAAAACTGCCTGAATGAATTACTGAAATTTATATTACTTCAGCAGAAGTACCACAAACACTGACTGTTGGTATCCTTTAAAATGGTCAGGCCGAAGATGTGGTCTCTATCTGTGACAGTCCCGTAAGAAATTATTTTCCCCATGTGCTGCAGAATATATTTATACATGAGGAGACTGTCATCCTCAGTTGTTCTCTTTTGTATTAATCATGAATCTATCAATCTGAAAAACGAAGCTCATGGGAGTAGAAGATAGGCTAATTCAATAAAGAGAACAAAAGATTTCAGATTCCCTGTCAGAGGACATTAGATTGACCACAATTTTCTCAGCTTTCAGAACAAAGCTGAAAACTCATTTCAAATTAGTATCCTCATAGTCACTATAAAAAACAGCCACGAAGAAGAAAATAGGACATGGATCATGGTGGAAGGGGTGAGGCTAAGAGTAAATGAGATGGCTGAGCTGTTGTGAGTCGAATTAATTTTTGGAAAATACTCAAATCCTATGACAGGTAACATTAAGATAGGGGAGAAATACTTTACCGTGGAAAAGTATTTAATGTTGGGAAAATAGAAAATGTTGGTTAAATAGAAAATCAGATAGGAGGGTGATTTTTTTTTTTAATTAGCAATGAAATAATCACATTAAGTAATAAATAATTTGCGGCTTTTACCATAATCACAATTGATTCCTTAGTTGTAATGGTTTCTAGAAAAGAAATTGGTTTAAGTTAAGAAAATGTGCTATTTAAAATGCATGTGTATGGTACTTTGTAATAAGGTATGGATTATAACTGTGTACTTGACTGACATTCCATTAAAAAGCTTTAAATTGAGTAAAGATGGGTGTGTATTGAACTGTTGCATTTTAGTGCACTTCTGGTGGCAAATCAAGAGATTGCTCTTGAACAGCATCACCGAGGCAGTGGGGCTCTGTGTGGAAGGGCAGTGTCTGTAATCAACACACTGATCTGTCCCTACCAAGTGTCATCTCAAGACATGCACATGCTGTTTCCATCTTCTGAACCAAACAGAAAACATTAGGACAAAATGTTAGATTTTTTTTTTCCATAGAATTTAAATACAACTACCCTTAGATAACTTTTTTGGAGTGACAAACACTTACATGAACCAAAGATTTGGCCAATTCCATTTATTTACAAAAGACAAAGTGCTTTCTCAAAGACAAGTGAGTTCATAAGTTTCTGAAACAACCACAAAAAATCATCTTACCATCCTAAAAGCACCTAGCAAAACATACTTGGAATGTTTGGAACATTACATATACCCTAAAGAATAATTTATAAATCAGCATTAAAGTCCAATATTCACTCCAAGTTTATTGACCCAGCAGGACATTGGTGTTCTTTAAATCTTTAAATTGCTAGTGCACAGAATTGAGTTGGGTTTCAGGAAGAAGAACAGGAGTGAGAGAAAGATGAGTTTTTTGGACCTCTAGATCATGATGTCAATGAGTAGCATGTGACAGAGCCCACCATTTGATATTATGAGCTTTCAGTGCTGGAGGTCATTCCTTGGAGTTGTTTTATTTACAATATTGCCATTAGGCTTACTTCATCACAGCCCATGTAAACAGGGAAATGGCAAGAGCATGGTCTTTAAGGATGTCTATAAATAACAAAAAATTTAATCCACTTTTGTCCATGGAGGTGAAGTAAATGACTTCACCTCCATGGACTACTGCTACTATGTAAGGTCAAGTTCATGAATATAGATGCTATTTTAATTGAGGTACAAGTAGATCTGCAAACAGAATCTAAGAAAAGGCATCTACCATTTTAAGCAGAAATAATGGTAGTATATGTACATAATATTAAATACTTAGCAAATTGACCTTAGTGGAGTTTACAAATTTGGGTCTAAATATAAAATGCAGGTATTTGAATCACCATTTCTAATCCAGCTATACATTGTGACCATCCTTTTGCATAATTTTAACACCATTTGTTTGTTGCACTTTATTTATTAAAAGAAACAAATAGTCAATGTTTTATTTTTCAGAGAAATATTTTCTTACAAATAACAAACCAGAAAAAAGCTTTTAAAATTATTCTATTTCATACAAAATGTTATAAGCTTCTGCATGTATTTTAAATGCTCCTGAAGAATTGGATATTTGGGGTTTTTGTTGGTTTGGTACCCACCATTGCTTCATGCTGAACAATTAAACTGGTCAAATACATGTTTCTCTGTGAATGATGAATGAAAAACATACTGTTCAGAATCTTTGTTAAGTGTCATTGAATTTAGCATGTATGCTAGGAATGAAATCTCATTTCTTCTTCTAAATTTGTAGATCACAGATTGCCTTAAGTGGAGAGTAACTCCCACACAATATTTGGATTTTGTACCATTACATTTCAGTAACTCCTAATTTCATCATTATAGCATATCCTCTAAGATGTGGAAAATGTTTTGCTTTTTTTTCCTGATGAATGTTTTATTTTCAACATATTATTTAATAATTTCCATATTTCTGAATCCTATGACTGATTAGAATAGGGATTTGAACAAATAAAATAAAACATATTTTATTGGCTGAAAACAACTGATCAAATACAAAGAGATGAAAATCAAAACATAAACCCAGGTATGAAAAGCCCTGGGCACCAGTGAACCTTGGCTGCTTACCTGATTTCTAACATGGGCTCTCATGGGCTTCAGTAGAACCCTGAATCCACCAGGGACCCTTTCTGATGAATATCCTGACTATCACTGGCAGGCTTTGTTTATAAATAAGAGTCCACAATGACCTCTCTTTTCTCCTGCCTTTCAGGTGTGTAGCTGGTATACTTGGATATTTCTGTCAGTGGGCACTTTATGGCTTGCTAACTCTAGGAGTAAGTTCCTATTTATGTCTTAACCAGCATCTAAGTTCTTCAGTGAGCCACACTAACACAGAAATATAATTTGAAATATTCTTTCAAACTACAAACTACTAATTAACATATAAGGTTAAGGCATGGATACAGTACATGGTGCCAGTCATAAAAATTTTTGGCTTTGCTATTTAGAAACTGGTGTGTTGAGCTATAGATCTTGATACACATATCAACCTTTACAGTTCTTCGTGATATGAATACCAGGATTTTACATATATATAAAGCCTCTAGGATTATTGGCAATAGCATAAAAAAACCCAAAACTTTTCAAACAAGAAGCCTAATAAGGCATAGGATCTTCTCTAAACTCAGTCAGAGAAAAAATAATCTTTAAGTATTTTTCTCTTTCCACATAAGCTCTGGAGGTTAATAAAACACATAAAATAGAGTCAGTAGTATGACTGCTCAACTAACCCTGAAGTTTTCCAAAAGATTTAAGACAAAGATCATCTAAGCTTATTTCACAACTACAGTCACCCACATGATGAAATCATTGGCCTGTACTAAAAGCTAAATCAGCTTCTGGATGAAGAAAGAGTATATTTCAACAATATTACCAGGTAACTTTTAGACTTCAATTGGTATGAAGATAAAGATAAGAGGAGAAATGTAGATAGCATGCTGAGTTGACACACATTAACAGGATATTCACCCCAACACATGAGAGTTAGAAGTCAAAGTGTATAATTGTTTTCTGGTGTCTTGTCCATTTGTCCACAGTACAACAACACCATGGAATTGTCTCCAATTAATAGTGATTTACTCAAATGTCTGGAACTGTACTGAAAGCTGTAAAATGAGAAAGCTCCAACACCCATGTAGAAAGGTAAAGGTGCATGATACATCTACATTTATCTCCTTTCCATGGTAAACAGCATTTAACCTTTCCAAGAACTAAAATCACACATGAAACGAGAAATGCAAGTAACAAGGACAAATAGACTTTCATTCCCCACAAATAACAGCAAAATAAATGAGTAGAAAGAGGATTGGAAGGAAATGCTGTGTGACCGGTCTTCTGGAAGTTTTCAGGAAGCATGAAGATTATGTACATTTAAGAGGATAAAAATTCAGATTTCATTTAAACACAACTGATATACATTTCAGTAATTAAGATGATTATTATGATGTCAGTAGATAAATCTCTTTTGTTTCTTGCAGTGGCCTTCTGCCACTACTAACTTCACTCTCAGTTTATTTCTTCCAGGAAAGAGAAGGGCTCATTTATGCAAATGAACTTGATATGGGCAGATATGAACTACCTTACTGATGGCTGATGTTGCAGATTTCTAATGCATTAGTTTCTGACAACACTGACTCAGTTTCCAGAATGAATCTTGTCCACTGGAAGAATTGTACAAGGTACTTTTACAGTTATAAAAAATACTGTCTGAACCTTCCCACATTAAGGCTGAAGAAATGTAGAAGCAGGGAAGTAAGGTAAGCCAATAATTATCAGGGACAACAAAAATTGCAGATCTTCTTGCTAGAATAGAATTGCAAGTAGTTAATCTTTCTATTTTTCATGTCTTCATCTCTGTCACATCATTCAGAAGAACAGATAGGAATTGATAGGCTTTAGTCATTGCAGAACAATCAGCCAGGCATCAGGAAGGTTCCTCTCTGGACTCTCCCATCCATTCCCAAGCTGCTAATCTATCTGAAGGTTAATTGGAACATCTTTCTACTTTGCAAAGTTACAGTTCCACTTCTCATTCTGAAATGACTCACTAATTCTCAGTACTGGGTAAATATCCAAAGTCACACAAAACTTCGAACTTCTGAATGTTCACAGACCACCCGGGCAAGTGCCTGTCATTCCTGTTTACAAAATTTCACAGTCTGGGAAATGCAGCTAAGCACTAAGTTTGATAACAAGCTTTTCATCAGACAACAGTTAAATCAAGTAAATCTGAAACAATGTGTCACTAAGATGCATCATTGTAATTTTCCAGTGCAAAGTCCATTGGAATGATAAGACAGTAATTTTGTGCTAAATAAGAGATAACATAGTCATTCTCACTTTAATTTTTGTATTCAAATTAAGGGCCAGGAGTCAAAACAGAAAGCAAACCTAATTTTTAGACCTTAGTCTCCAACTTCAGGAAAGGAGTTAATATACTTAAATCCATCCTAGCTTAAGAGATATAGTTGATTACGTTCTTAACTATAACCCAATGCTTATGTGCTTCATATGATGTTTGTCTAAATTCATTACCACAAGCAACAGTTCTTCGAGTCACTGCTGCAAGAATCTCTATCCAAACCTCAGAACTACATTACCAGACAAAAACTAGGTGTACAGGATTTAAATATTCCTTTGCATTCAGGATCATTTGTTAACTTTTGCACACTTCTTTTATGTTATATACAAATAAATATGTTCATTCTCAGTGGTCTGAAATGGTGAATAGTATGAAATGCAGTGAAATGATGTGAATAATAGCCAAGTAAACAAAGATGCTGCAGCTTGTTTAGGTTGATCTTGTAAACAGGCCAGCCATGAGTTCATCAGGCAGGGGCAATGCTGGGCTGGGTTATCACATGTGGGTAACGTGCCACATTCTTCTCGTGCCTCACTGTCGCATTCCTCCCTGCAGCTGGATGGAATCTCACAGGCTCCCAGCCTTGACAGAGAGTGCAACAGCCAAGTTACACCAGCCTTCCTATTAAAGCATCTCCTGGGAGATACTGCTAAGGCTAATTGATTAGTCAAGAATTTTTGGGATGAACTATGACCCTGCTAAATATAAAATGAAGTGCTAAATGCTACACAGCCCATGTTCTTCTCTTTTTCATGGTAATACAAACCTTTTTGTATTACCTAGAAGATCCATGGTAACTTGATCAAAACCTTGGAATATACTGTAACTCCAAATTCTGGATTAATCCCTGATTTAAACAAAGAAAATTAAAATCTGAACAGCCTCTTCAATTCTTGGCTGTAAACAGAAATGGGATTAAATCAGATTCCACCTACTGCTCATGCTCTGAGGTGCACAGGAAAATTAGAAAGGCATTTCTGCATTGGCAGTTTCACTCAAAATGGTTTCTTGAACTGAGAAACAATACTAAAGATATAAAACAAAATAAGAAAACAGACACTTTAGTGCTTCTGTCTGGCTACAAAGTATTTTGCTTCTTGTAAGATATTATTTTAATCAGATTTATATTTTTTCTCTTATGAAGAGACCCAAGACTGACTCCACAACACTTTACAAAATCAGTGATTCCCTTTCTATCGTGTTAGATGGAATGTCATCCAGGAATAAATATTTAAGCAATTAGATATGTTATGTTAGTTTTGTACAAGACAACACTCTAACCTAACGCAAACAAAATCAAATCACAGAAATTAATTTAAACAGAAGTGAATATTAATTGTGAAAGTGGCATATTTTGATAATGAGGTTTACTCACACAGTGATGTGTGAGTACATTTTCATAGACTATTATATTTTAATATGTTTCTTTGAAGTAAAAATAAATTTTGATTCAAAATTTACAACAAAGTTGTGACAAAAGGTCGTGTTAAAACAAGAAGGTTCAGGAAGAGGTAGGAAGAATTTAGCTGTGTTCTTTCACAACTTATGTATTTTCTCTTAAATTTTTGTAAAAGCTCAAAAATCTCTAGCCACTTTTGGAATTCCAGGCATAGATACTCTATTTAGAGTTAGACTGTATGTCTACATTTTAAATATTCATACCATCTTCAGCACATCACTATATGAAATGATTCATCACTTTCCTGATACTGAGCCAAAGAAACAGGTTGGTTTTCTATTTATAGAAGACTCTTTGTAAAGAAAGGAAATGCAAGGAAAACTAAAGATACTAAATAAACAGCACTTAAAATTGTGATCTAGAAATTACAGTATGAAGTTCTCCATAAGAATTATTGCAAAGAGAGGCTTGTTCTATAAGAGTCCAGAAAAAATCTCCACTATCCTATTCTCTTACTTTATGATGTCTTAAAAAATCTTAAGATTTCTAAAAAATTAAAAGGCTATCAAAGTAATTTCTTTTTCCTTCTTCATTTTTTTTTTTTAATCATACCATGAGGGGGATGACATTTTTGCCAGGACCATATAAGATTTTTTGATCTTTACCTGATATGGTGGAATAATGCCAATTAATAGAACAATGCCAGCTTCCATTAGAAACTTTGGCTGTCATTAAGAAAGAATCACATATTCAGACACAATGAAAAATATTTTGGCTGAAAAGTTACTTATGTCTTAAAAAGTTGACGTTTACACAAGAACTAGATAGATTTCTTAGAAAAAGTTACACATTTTGAGGTTTTATATTAAAATGGAATCATAAGTTCAAACAGGATATAATTTTAAATGTAAAGATTAAATATAGGAGTTTTCTTTAGAGAATCAAGCCTTGATTACTTTCTTCCTACCAAAAATGCCAAACTAGAAAAAGTTTAAACATTTTCAATGACTACAAAATACCTCTTGTCAGAATCACAGAATTATTTGGGCTGGAAGGGTCCATAAAGACTTTCGGGTTCCAACCTCCCTGCCATATGCACAAACACCTTCCACTGGGCCAAGTTGCTCAAAACCCCATCCAGCCTGGCCTTAAACACTTCCAGCTTTTCTGGGCAACCTGTTCCAGTGCCTCACCACCCTCACAGTAAAGAATTTCTTTTTAATAGCCAATCTAAACCCACTCTCTTGCACTTTACAGTCATTCCCTCTTGTCCTATGTGCAAGGAAAATACTATTTAGGCAAAAAAAGTTAGTTTCTTTTGTTTAAATATAACTCTAGGTACATTTCTACAGCTCTGATTTGCAAAAATTTGTGTATATACACAAAACTACTCACACAGTTGAGTGCAGACAAGAGGCAGGGAACTACTCACAAGTGCAAACATGTTTATATGTTTTTGTGTTTACACAAGCAAGGAGTTACTTTAGAACTTGCTCATGCAGTGATAAAGCAAGGCAGGTACTAAAAAATCGTCATTAAAATTTTAATGCAGAGTATGTGTTAAAAAGCATGTAAAAGTGACAAATCCCAGCTAATCAAAAGTTTTCCGACTTTTGAGAATGCAAAAAATGTTTCATCTCTCCCTCATGAGCAGACCATTACAACAAAAAATAGGGAAAACTGAGTCTGAGTTCACACAGTATAAGCTAAAGATTTCTCAACCATGAAAAAATACATTATTGTCATTTTTATTTCTGTAGAAAGCATAATAATGAAAGAGGAAAAAAAACTTTAGCCTCGTCTTCAAATATAAATTTAGCATTTTGTTTTCTGTTTTGTCTTATTCTCATTACTGTATTGTCAGATATAGTAATAAATTTCTTTCTCCTGTCTGCCAAAGTTCCTTAGAAAACATCTGTAATATACCAGCATGTAAACTACTCCTGAAACTTGATTGGAAAACGTATTTTTGAATGTTTCATTCTGGAGTTCTAGCTTTAGAAATACACATTAATTTACTTATTTTAAACACGTGTTGAAGTTTCTTGTTTCATCATAGTTTCCGAATACAATTGTACAGTAGAAATTCCTAAATTAAAAAACGTAAAATCAGATTTAGTAATCTAACCAATACTGATGATAGGAACTCTGAGACGTGTATAGGTTACATATCACAAAGAATGATATTTATTTTTTGGGCTAGAAAGAGCTGCATCCTCAGTTTTTGAGGAAGAAGGTTGAAAACTCACACAGATATGAATTCTATCATGAAATCTTTTAGATTTACAAAATGTGCAGGGGGAGCTGATATGTCAATTCAGAATTTATTTTTGATACAGTTTGTACACAAGCTGCTTCATTTTTGATAAAACTGAATTATGCTGTATTGTTATACACACATATTCAATGGATTATCAGCAGAGGAATCACAGCACAAAGGCCTGAGGTATTGAAATGTAGGCAAAATGGCAGTAAAGGAAAAAGAAACACAGGACTTCTATCAATGTAGAGGAGTTATATTAGTGGTTCACGTAATCTCATGTGAGAATAGCAGTAAAATTTCAGGAAATTGGAATATAAAATGGAAAAAAAAAGTCCTCCAAGAATTTAGGATGTTTCAGATCAAATACAGCCCTAGAACACATGTAATTTCAGACATTTTTGTGTTTAGTGGCTGAAATGACTCTCTCTGTTTTCTAGTTGCTGATAACTTTTTGCCTCCTTATAAACACTCCTGAATTGTCCTCCAGGGAAAAGTGTGTATACTGGGAGGAAAGGAAATCAATGCCAAGGGATATAAGTTTCTTCTATCATGTAGAAGTATTTTCCACATTATTATCTTTCTGAATAATTTTCTGAAATCTAGAATCCACTTAAAATTACCAAAGCTGAAATTTGAACCAAATTAGTTTAATTCTCAGCATTTCTCATTAGAATTTGATTTGCACTTTGTTGAAGCCACTGGAAGGCAAACACAAAGGCAAACATTAGCCTAAGGTTAGTCTCTTAGCCTCTTCAACATTTATAGTACAGGAAGAGGTCAGACCCCTCCTGAGGTGAATCAAAATGCCTAAAATTAGATTCTTGTCTGGAACTGACTTCTAGAGAAACTTTATACTCACAAATGAGTAGAGAGAAACTCTATAGAAATAACCCTCTTTAGCATAAATGCTAACCTTTTGACACTCTCTGATTCTTCTTTCTCCTCCTTTCCCTGCTAAATTATCTCTTATTCTGGATGCATTTTAATTTCATGTTAGGCAGGATTGTGTGTGTGTGCATGTGTGTGTGTGTGCAAAATCTTAAAACTCCAATATTTTTAGTACTTTTTAATTTTATATTTTGGGACTCTAGAGTTGAAGGAACGTGTGGGGTTTTTTAACTCTCTGTCCTGGATACATTTCTTCCTGTCATTTTCTCTATGCATCTCACACATTTGGAGGTGAATTCAGCTCACAAACCTAGCAGAAATCCTAACCATGCTTTTGTTGTTGTTAGACTAATTTTCAGACAAAATACTTAATTGAATCATGTCTCTTAGGGGTGAGCTAAAGGAAGCAACGGGGTCCTTTGGCTGGGAGGGAAGGTGAGAAAGTGACTGCCTTTTTCTGCAGTGGGAAATACAATATTTACTCTGTGGTTATGGTCAGACAATCTATTCCAGCTGCTGGAAAGACCCTGTGACTTTGTTTAAGAAGTTACCACGTAAAGTTGCCAACCTTGGAGACTCATGATTGGTTCACCTACCCTCTAAGGTACTCTATATTTTCTTGAACCCCCCTTATATAACTTTGGTAGGATAAGCAGGAGTAAAATGTAACAAGGAAAACCTTTTTTCAGAGAAGCTTTTGATATGAAACATGCTTATTTTTTTATACATAGAGCAAATTATAGTTAGGTACTGAAAGGTAGTATTCAGATAGCACATTACAATAATTTTGTGAGAGGCACCTACAGTCATCAACATAATGAGTTTCCTATTTGCTTGGTTTTTAAAAGCAAAGTACCATTTTATAGTATGTATTGAATCACAGGTAGCCCCGGGTTCAAACTGCTCCTTCTCTCCCCCTTTCTCAATCATCTAGATACTGGCACCAGGATGGGTCTCCACTAAAAACTAACAGATCTCCACATAAAAACTAACAGATATAGACCCTGGTGCAGCACAATTCGACTTCTGCTCACAGCTGTCCATGGTATTAGCCAATCTTAAAAAAAATCTACTAGTAAAAAAAAAGTATCTCTACAGTCCTAGTTC
Organism: Haemorhous mexicanus; assembly: GCF_027477595.1. Taxonomy (NCBI): domain Eukaryota; kingdom Metazoa; phylum Chordata; class Aves; order Passeriformes; family Fringillidae; genus Haemorhous; species Haemorhous mexicanus. The sequence continues at coordinate 33,102,634 of NC_082343.1, forward strand.
CTGCAGTATTGCATTGTCCTGAGGATGCTTATACGGTCACACATGTAGGAGTGACTGTAGTCTTGCATCCTCCCTATCCCCCAGAAAAATCTGCCTTAAAAAAAATCAGTTGGTGCTCTGGTAATGAAATGGATGCATGAAAGCAAGACATTACATTCCTGAATATGCATGCTATTCACGCTTCCTTTTTTAAAGATAATATATGAGCAATAATGTGTTGCTTGTGAATAGGAACAGCAGCAAAAATATGTACTTCTAATTGCAGTGAGTAAAAATTACAGTAAAGCAATGATTTATGGAAGAATAAGCAGGTTTGCCTCTGAATCATTCTTGTCAAACAAATTCTATTATGGGCACTTTCATCACAGCCACTTGTTTTTCTTGTGGGGTCCATTTCCCCCAGACCTTCCCCGCAAGTTGCTATTCAGGAAGCCTGTGGTTTGCTTAAGACAGGATTAACACCTAAATTTAATCTAAAGTAAAAAACCCAGAGATGTGTGCTACTCTTATGGCTTACTTCATATAGAAAAATTATTTACTAATTACATAAATAATGTATGTTGTAAAACATCTCAATAAAAATTAATAAAACATGAGCAGCTGACCCTCCCTTTTATGTGTGGATAGAAGAAATAAAATGTCATATTTTACATGTTGATGAAAACTGGAATAGATAGAAGTAAGACACTGGGCACAGAAGTATTTGTTAAGTGTAAAGACATTAAGCAGTGAGATTGCCAATTAATTAATAACTAATGAACTGTTATAATCACCTTTCTTACTAAGCCAACAGTATACTCCCATGGTCCCTTTTTAATAATTGAATATGAGTTGGTTTAAAAGTCGATGCATTTAAGATGGCTTTGATAATGTCAATAAGTGGGTATTCTCCTGCCTTGTTCTACTGCTAATTCACCACAATTGTGCTGTGCTTCATTAACTTCCATTTTATTATAAAAGAAAGTGAAATTTATCATGAGAACACATTAAATGGTGTGACGTTAGCTTCCTGCAATGGGCAAAGTAATGATTAAAATATGTGTCTGCAACCTTATGGCCAGTTGGAGGGATGCCACTAATGTTTGAAAAATAATGGTGTTGCTTGACAGTTGTTATGATGGCAGGGGGTGATGTGTCAGTCATTTATTCCCTGTGGTAGAAATTTCATATGAGGAAGCAAAAGAAGCATCATACTGGCATTTGTAAACCTAACCTGTGTTATATTAACCAAATGGCTTTACTCCTCTTTTGAGAGAGAGAAAAAAACAGTGTTGATTTGGCCAAAGTGCATCTTATTAATTTTAAGAAGGAAGCAGCCTGGATTTTGTATCCTTTAAGGTAATTTCACTCCTGAATTTACCATAAAAGAGTGTGGATATAAGATCAGAAAGAAGTTCTTCTACGATTAGTTCTCTCTACATTTTAATTTGCATTTGAAAAAAAAAACCCTGTGCTTGGACTTTTTTATGTATGCCACTTAACACGCACACTTTGAAGCTGGTGCCACTCAAACTTTTATCATATTTCCAAGAGAGCAAAGGATAGCTATTAATAATATGTGTATGTGGGATTGCCCACAGACAATAATGATAATTAAAGTATTAGTGCAGAAGTTCTTATTTGCAATTTCTATACACAATATCTACAATGTCTCATGAACTTGACATTGGAATTCTACACATGGAAGAACAGAAAATTGGTTGAGCCAGGATTTACTCAAAACATATAAAAGAATAAGTTTGTTTAGTGAGTCTCTATACTCACTATACAAATAACAATTTCAGGACACATGTTAGCATTAGCCTAGGAGTTCCTATTTCTCTGCAGTACTGTCAAGAGGAGAATGCACCTTCTTCAAAAATATTAATTCATAAGTTAATGTCTGAATTTTGAACTAAAATAAATTTCAAAAACCCAAACCGTATTTGACAGAAGACTAGAGTGAATTAAAACATAAATGATTTGAACAGTAAAAAATAAGCCAGTCATTTTATGACAGTGTCCATCTACAGATAAAAATTAATGGAACAGATTAGGGCTAGTTAATAAAAAAATTCCACAAACAATCCTTCCCAATAATTTCCCAGAAAGATATTGCAGTCTTCTTCTGTAGAAAACATGCATATACTGAGCTAAAGATTATATATCATATCTTATTTAAGAATGTTACAAAATGAATTAATATTAGATATTCATTGGCTTTGGAATGGATTTAGATTTCATTAGAAATTGAGCTTTTTGTGGGTTAATGGAGCAGGAAAAGCAGCAATCACAGTAGTAGGCCCTCATTCTCATAAACTATTATGTAGTTTCGAAAATAAATAATGTGCACTGTTTCCAAACACATAAGGAAATAGATTTACTACATCGACTGAATATTCTACTACATATTAAAAGCAACCACAGGAAAGGAAATAATTAAGAGTAAAAACCTCTAAAGGTCACACAGTCAGTAAAGAAAAGATTGGGTACATTGTAGAAAATACAAATTTAAAAGGGAGAAAACAAAATCAATCTAATTGTCCCCAAGCTTCTTAGCATGGTGTTGTTTTCATCCTGTTGACTAACACAGTTGCAACATATAAACCGCATTATAATCTTCCCTCTTGACACCAATCCTTTCAGTCCTGGTCTCCATGACAGAAATGGTTCCATTTTCAAGTCAACTCAAAACACAGCTGCTGTCATGTTCCTAGCCTGGAGCTCTGATGTAAATAATCCCACCATTTTTGCACACCTTTCTGGCTTGCCATTTTCCACTGTACCAGACTCAGAGTTCTGGTTCCATAACTATCATTCCTTCTTCTACCCACTGCCTCCACAGTGTACCAACCTACTCTAATTTCCATGCTACTCACCCTATCGACCAGCTTTGGACATGTTTTATTGATTGCCCCTTACAAACAGCTTTGTATCAAAGGAAACTTACCAAAGCTTTTTTATCAGAGAGAGCAAACTGAGAGGTGACAGAGAAGAAGTGCTCAAAATCCTCGGCAGTATGAGCTGAAACAATTCTATACCATCCCCAGTGCCAATTCTAGCTGTTCAGTTTCCCTAGAGCAGCTGCTAAACTCACTAACTGGAGCGAGCACTGATGTGTGTCAGCACTCCTCAAAAATCTGTCAATATCTTGGCCAAATATTTTTGACTAAATAGATAATTCAATTTCAGTGCAGTAAGGTGTTTCAGCAAGGAGCAGCAGCTAAAATTTTTCAAAATTAAAGAGACAATGCATATAAATCCATCTTCATACCTCCTAGTTTTGTTCATATGAGTCAGAAGGCTCCTCAGAGATATTGCCATTATACCTATCTGAGAGACAGGAAAGGGAGTTCCCTTGCTTCCATTAAAGCTGGAGTAGAGTTTATGAGAACCTACAGCTGCAGTCACAGAGGAGATCACTGGTTTCTTCAAAATGTTCTGTGATCACTGAAAATTAAATAGCTCTACTTTATATAATTCCCTCCTGTCCTGCCAACATCCATATCCTACAGACATATCTATCTCACCACCATAATGAACAGACTGGAGAAATGCTGGAGCAGCACAGAAGACCTCAAACCCTCAGAGAATGGAACACAAGTCTTCTCTATAAAAGAGGGATGCTCTTACTCCCCTACATGCAGTCACTACTCGAAAAACTGTGTGAATGGGTGCATAACTACATGCAGGTTCTGGGAGAGTCCTACAATGCACAAACAATTGCTTTAATATGTGAAAGTCATGGGTTTGATTTAAAAAAAAACAACAACAAACAACTCTGCTACTCTACTTTCCTTGGGACAGCAGGAAAGGGTATGAAGGGGAATGTGGAACTGACAGGAAAGCAATTTCTTTCCTAACACAGGTAAACATTAATCTCCTTAGTAAATGGACACTAAGAGAATTATCTATAAAAGTTATTTTTGTCATTTGATAACTCTAGGAGTGTGAGAATGTGTCCAACTGAAATATTTCAGATTAGTTAACCAAAGCTTCTCACACAGAAATCATGTCATCTTTTGAAAAATTACTTTCATTTTAGCTGCTCATTTTTGACCAAGTGATTGCATCAAGAAGGGGTTCAGCTGAGGAGCAACACAGAGGAAATCCTGTGTATTGCTTATAACACAGCTACTGGAAGCTATAGTAGGCTATTTTAAGCTCTTTAACTGTCAACTGATTCTACTTACTCAGCTTTAATTCTTATTATTTATGGTTCAATTCATGCTGATGATGACCTCTACAATCAAAGAAATTGGAAGACAACAGGTGTTGGGTATGCAAGGATGTATACCATATCCAAGTTACTGAAAATAGCTATATGAAAACAAGAGCTTTGCTGTTTCTTTGTTTGAAAACTGCAAATGAGACCTATTAAAATTGATGTTTTCACCCAAGACTCTAGAAGAATTTAAAGAATTATTATTACAAATCATTAGAAATTCTAATAAATACCATAAGTTTACCCACTTAATACAAAGATCCTTTTCTTTTGAATGCTCATAGATCTTGCTTTTCTTGTTTTCAGAACTGCCTTGACAGGAAATAATGTGTCACTACCCTTATATGGACAACAAATCAGAATACAAGAAGCTTTGGAAGAGCAAATAAAATCTGTTTAGGATCCTGAACTGACCCTGATTACAAACATTTTGAAATCTCTTATATTAAACATACTGACAGACATTTGAGGAGGGAAAAGTATTTGATCAGGACAATTGCTCAATTAGGTGTTAAAAGCTGTTTATCACATTTAAAACCAGAATGTAGAGATGTTAAGCAATGTACTGTGAAGGAAGTTTGGATGCTGACACAAAAGAACTAAAAAAAACCCCAAACATTTCCTCAGCAGACAGTGGTTAAATTTCTCCCAGCAAGGGAAGCATAAATTGAAGAATACTGGAAATATGCAAACCAAATAATTTCATTGCTCTAATCGTTCCATTTAAAGGGTTGCTTTTCCTCCTGTTAGATTATCTTTTTCTCTTTCCTGTGGTTAACCAGTGCAGGCTGTCAATTAGTTCATAAATAACCTCATCTCAGAACTTCTGGTATTCAGTTCAGCTAATTACATGATTGCAGGCAGCCCAAACCTCAAGTGGTTGTTCCCTTCTACAATCCTGGCAAAGGCTTCGTGAGTTCCTGGCTACGTTGAATAAAAATTTAACACACTGCTTACCAGAGATCAAGTGGAGTTATAAACACTGCAGCAGGTTTGACATTATAGCAGATTATTACCACAGCTTTTGTTTGCTTTTGATTTCAGTTCACAAGAGCCCACTAATACTGCGAAACCCTGCATTCAGAGTGGAAGTCTCCAATAAACTAGCTGCTTCAAGAACCAAAATAATAAAAGTACTGTATTTAATCAAATGTCTGGGAGGTTGTTTTAATGATCAAACTTAATTCCATAACTGATATACAATATGGAGTGAAGACCTTATTGCAAAATAAAAATGCTTCTTTTTTTTTTTTTTTTTTTTGCTGCTTACAACTTGCTCATGAATACTACTGAGCAGATGTATCTATTTTTATGCTGAGAATGAAAAAATTTATTTTCACACTTGAGAGCCTGTTAAAGAAGAGTTTGACTCCCTTATACAGCAAGTAAGCTTGGCTTTGGTTATTGGATGTGAAAATATTTTTTAGCAAAGGCATTAAAAATGGCACTGCTTGAACACAGCATCTAAATACGATGGCATCACATATGATACCACATGTGTGGAACAAACACAAGTTTACACCAAATTTGTAAGTGATTCTATACTTAGCTCACTATCTTGTACATACCACAGCTAACTTCTGAGCTTCAGGTGAAGTATAATTCATTCCTCACTGTTTTTCTTTTAACTGCTAATATTTCTCTTTTCTTCATCTTAAGAATCAGCTCAAGAGCTGGAGCTGGAGCAGATTGTTAGATGCTGGCCAAACTCAACAATTGATTTGTTTTAATGAAAAAAAACCTGAGATGGTTTCTATTCCAGCATGCATAGCAATTATGTGAGAGAGACAACTGGCTGATTACTAAACTATCAGCTATACAAGACTTATTTCAGTTGCAATTTGCAACTCATCACTGAGTTTCCTTTAAATGTTACTTTGAGTCTAAACCCATTTGAATATCAAAATAAACAAGTGACTGTAATATTTGGACAAATACTCTTTATTTGAGAAGTGAATGAAAAAAGAAATTGTAGCTGTCTAAAAAACTTGACATACTCTGAAGTGCATATTGGCACCAGAGTAAGACTTTTTAAAGTGTCACAGTTTAGATCTCTAATTTTAGAAATACTTAATTTAATAAGTCTTTTGAGACTGAAGACCATTTCATGAGCAATACTAATTTTCTGGGGTTATAATATTGAACTGCAGAAAAAAATCAGTATTGTCTTACCTGTTTAAAAGTAATGAAAAAATGCAACCTTAACTGACTCAAATTGAAAAAAAATTCTTAAACAAAGAGAACTAATTACATCCTAAAGGTCATGAACAAATTTCACAGTGACTGTACCTTACTAGCTCCTTCACTGAATTTTTTGAATATATTGGAAAAACTTCCACTGAGGTTATCCCCAAGTTGCTAAGCCAAATTCCAATCTGTAAACACTCTGCACACAGTAATTTGCATTAGTTCCACATAATGTACAGCAGCATTAATTAATAGAGTGGATAGCGTCTGTACATCTGTTAGCTATTAGTCTTTACTCTAATTCATTAGATCTTTATCATTTACCTGAGCAGCCCATCAAAATCAGGCAAAGGAGACCTTGGCTCATGTCATCTGTAGAACAGAACAGTCTGGAATATTAAATTCTCTTGTGTATGTCCAGCTACTTTATACGAACAATGATCTCACAAATTTTGGTTAAGGACTTTGAAATTGCTCTTTTGTGTGAATGAAACATTCAAAAAATATCCAGGTCTAACCTGTGCAACTGCTGTGAAATGATGGCAAATACCATTTAAGCCAATTCACGATGTGCTTAAGATCTTTCTGATCTGACTAACCAAACTGCATTCCTGCAATTCCTCCAAGTTGCCTTTCACTTTTAGGTCCAACTCAGAGCTGATAAAAATTGTTATTAGAACAACACATTTACACAATTCAGCTGATTGTTGTGCTTATTTTTTGCTGATACATCATGGATTTCATTTTAAATGATCCAGTTCTTTTGGTTCAGCATTATCCTTTCTTTTTCATCCATCTCGGAGGTAATGAAATTTAGACAAAATATAAAGATTGAAGGCATGATGAAAAATGTTATTTCACAAGCAGTGCAACAAACAATGCACCAAATTGCACTGCATATTGCATATATTAATTTCAAATCACCTCTTCACCCTGCAGATTTGATGAGTAAGTCCTTCGGCAAATAATCTCACTGTCCATCTTGAGAGTGTCACATACACTTAAATATTTACACCAATATTACTTTGGGATAAGTTCTACTTACCCTCTGACCCTTGTTGGAATCCCACTGACTTCAAAAGTTTTCCTAAAATGTGCAAATTCTCTTAGATTGGGGAAAGTTCAGGATTGTCTCTATAGATCTTTTTAAAACAAGCAGTGATTGTAAGAAGAGGCTTTCAACAAAGAAGTATATTTGATTAATGGACCAGAAAATGAGTGATTAGTCATTCTTACTAATTAAGCAGAGCTAAATCGATGCTTGCAGTAATATATCCAGTTAGGAGCCATACATCTTTGGTATATCTCTTGGCTACAAACATGTCAACAGATACAAGTGGCACAAGAAGAGTTTCAGGGTGTTACACCGCTATGCTGAAACTATGAAGAAGGTACTTAGACACTAAAAAAACCCATGAAGACTGAAAAAAAAAAAGAAAGGTAATTAAAATTACCTAAATTCTTGCCATCACTTAATGGGTTAAAGGAATAATTTTCACACAGGCTAATAATATCACAGATACCTACATGAACAAGCCTGACTATTCCCAGAAAAGTAATGCTATCAATGACTTATCTTCATGGGCAGGCTTTACTCAGCCATGCAGTGCTAGACAGCTGATGGTACAGAGTAGCTGCTTGCAAATGAATAGTTCATTTTATTTCATGATAAGTAATTTCTTGCAGGCATAGAAAAACTTTCTCAAGACTGTATATTTACTGTAAGCTGGGCTATAGCTCAAGTCCTGTTGTATCACTGGTCCCTCTGGGAGGGAATTTGCAGTGTAAGATGGAAGTGTTATGAAAATTAGCTGGGTGTCATTGCAATTCCACCATATGATTAGATAAAAGAGCAAACAAACAAAACACCAGAACCCTCCAAAACCCAAACCGCCTGATTAATTATATCCCAAATCAACTTTTTATGTTAGTAAGGTACATTAACAACACAGCTGTCTATCCTAATAAGTTGGCAATCATGGATGTCCAGTTAGGTGGACATTGCAGTAACACTTGATATTTCCCTGTGGAGCTGCATCTCTGTAAGCCAGTGGACTTCTCCATAACTTCTGGCACAGCTGTTACATGAACACATAGTCCTGTGTTTGAAGATGTCTCGGCACACAGAAAACAAAGTGGGAGGAAAGAAGGAAATAAGGAAGAAGAGGGCATGGAAGGGTGACTATTACAAGACAGTGATAGAGAAGATAGGTTGCCTTTCTGAAAAGGAAGAACAGCAGCCAGGACTGGGAAGTAATGAACAGAACTTTAAAAGCTCACATGGCAGCTCATGCTTCAGTGATTTTCTCCATAGTGATGCATTCTGAACATTTGAAAGGCCAAAAGGCTAGCTGGCAGTAAAGATGAGACACAGTCCACTTCAGAGAGATCTTGGCTGATTTTATACATTGGATACTGTACAGTGGAAAAGCTGTTTCCGCTACTGAGTTATTGTTAGCCCTTGGCGTCTGCAGTAGCTTTCAAAGGAAACTGCAGGTTGATGCTTATGCCCTGTGGCAAAATCTGACTTATTCCATCATAATTTAGAGGTCTGATCTTTGTTCTTGGACTTCCTATGATTAATTTTCATACTTTAGTTTTAATGTGGTATTGCAACTGTGATACCAGTTACATCAGGCTCAGCTATGTCTTTATTATGACTAGAAAATGTCTCTGTTGTGATTTCTTATCTTCAGGGCTTCTAGACTCATGACTTTCCTGGGGACAAATAAATTTACTACTTCTGCATAGGTCCATATGAAAAGATATCAAATCATAGTATAGGAGTAAAACAAAGTCCTAACTACACTTCTCCAGGCACCAGCAAGTGCAAATATGCCAAGCCTTGCTGTCAGCTTTAAAATAGGTGGGTGCCATTCAATCATCTTCTCCCAAAGCAAACCCAGACCACTCAGATTAAGCTAATTAACATATTGGACCACAGCAGCAAACATCTTGCTAAGGCTGAGCAGCAGTATGGCAGAAAGAACCAAGATTTGGCAGACACATAAGCTTAGAATCCTTAGAAAAGCATATGTGAGGACTATGGTCTCAATAATGTTAATAATGCTATTTAAATTTAAAGTTAAATATGCTATTTATTATTCTTTGTTATTGGAGCTTCCATTATGGGTCAGAATCTTCATTGTGTAAACCCCTACAGACACAGGTAAAAAAATCATTCCCGTGTCAAAGGCCAGACAGATTGGGTGGTGGACAGAAAGCAAAAGCCAAAATGTTCATCATGGAGGCATGTGTCATTTAAATGTAAAAGTAGAGACCCAAGAGACAGGGCTGATTCCTATCACAGTGTTACTTTAGATTGACCATATCTTAATTTTTATGTAGATCACAGCCAGTCTTTTCAAGCTCTCATCATTATACAATTGGGCTTTGATTCTGAATTTAATTCTGTACCATGTTTTGCTGATACAGTCTGGTCACAACTGAGATGCTAAACTGTAAAACTAAAATGAGTCTGAATTTTTAGGGTATCCTTAAAACTTTTCCCAGTATCTATTGCATCATTTGGGTTTTGTTCCATTTGCTATTATTTTTAATTGTTTTGCATTATTGGGACCCCTTCAATGCTGATAGGTGCTAAGATGCTACTGATGTCAGCAGGAGATACATGGGATCAGCACTCCTCAGGTTTCACCCTACTGTCTTCATGGGGTTGTGAAATATAGCCAAAGCCTGTGGAAGGAGGAAACCTTTGCAAATCTTTGCAGTCTCAAATATTACAGCAATGACAGTCTTTAGCACCTAACAGAGCTCACTTCTCTGAACAACAAAATTTAAATTATGCTTTTGTTATAAGATGTATGGAGCTCAAATAAATTCCTTGGCAGTATGAAAACAAGCTGCTACCAGCCCAAAATGTTAACAGAAATTATCTTTACATCATCAATCTTCAGAGAATTTTTCTCCAAATATAACATAAAATATGTGCAAATATTACTTTCTACAGTTGCTCTCTAAAAGACCTGGGATATTTTTTTCATCTTGCAGATCTCTTGGAGCCTAAATGAAATCTAATTAAACACAAAAGCCAAACATAATCTTGTGTTTCATATATTCATTAAAATAATAGTGTCATTTTGAGGAATAAATGCAGTAACTGACAATAACATAAAGTATCCTCTCTTGTTTGCTATGAAACTGAAATGTTTTGATATCACTCTTGCACAAAGCTTTAATTTTATCATTTATTATATTTTTTTTTAAATTTTCTTGTCCTTAGTGAAAAAAATAAAGTTATAATTACTAATAAAACCACCACCTCAAACCTGACATTGAAGGTATTACTCTCTGGAGCCAATTTTTGATGGGTGTGGCTGTGACCAAATATTTGGAACATGGTATCATGTTCAGGGATGCTGCATAATAATGTTTAAGGTTCTTGAGTTTTGACTAGACATCATATTGTAAGCCCTTCTAAAAATATGTTCTGCTTCTTTCACAGGCATAGGCTTCCAATATGCTCCATTCTTGATGGTTTTCTGGTAACATAAACAGTCCTCAGACAAAGATTAGAACTTTCCTTCAAAGACTACTGTTGAACAGTTTATTTCATAATAATAGGTTTTATAGAGATCATATTGGCTTGTTAAAGATGAAAACTCCTCCTTTTCACATCTAAGTAAAAAAACTTTATATAAAAATATTTTAATAGAAATAAAGATAAAGAAGGGGCTATTCACTTGTTCAGATCTCAGTAACTTGTTTTCTGCTAAGTTTTCAGAAGTCTATCTCCTCTAGTTTTAGAAGTTCTAGGTGATTGCTCCTTCAAGAGAATTTTCTGAAAACTGAAATATCAGAACAGCAGGCAGTATTTCCCTAATTTCAGTTTCATGTATATTTTTTCAAATTTCATTCTTTCACTCATTGTTATAGCCCTATGGTATCCATCTCTCTGTGATGTGAATGAAATTCAAATAATTGTAAGCTGAAGTCCTGCCTTTCCAAAAGTATTCATATAATCCTTCATGAATCAGTTCCTACAGCTTCCATGATTTCTTATTACTTGCTTTATGTAGATTGCATTTAAGAAAGTTTGTGTTTTATTGTGGTAATCTGAATCAAGAAATAGTCAAAAAATAGTGACACCAGATGCATGCATGAGTATGCCTTTCTTAGATCTTTACAGACTTTGTCTACACAAGTTGGGTCAGCTATTTTTGTCCTCTACAATGCATTGAAAATTTATTGTCCACCATCACCCCTGCTTGCTTTGTCATTGTTGGGTTTTAGAGTATCCCCCACAGTCACTAATTGCAGAAAGGCAGCTGGATAGAAATGAAAACATGTAAAACAGCTACAACTTCCTTCTGTTATCGAGCCTGAAGAGCACTACCAGAGCTGAAAAAATTAATAATACCACTCTGGGACTGTGTGTGAGTGGAGTACCAGGAGATGCATTACTTGAGTGCATTTCCATAGCTGTTTCCATTGGCCAGTGTCTGAATAAGCCCTAACAAATTATTGCTGCCTCTCCCAAGATGTGCGCAGGCACATAACAGCAGATATGCCAACTGTTCTTCCTCTGAAATGTCACCTTTCTACTACTGCCATGGTACAGTGATTGCTGGTAGCACAGCAAAACAAAATTTGCACTCTGCGCTGGTTGGGGTGACCTCGGCCTGATTTGCACTGCAAACTGTAATTGAAAATAAGTATCTCTCATTCTGAATTTCACTTTATCTGCCACCCAGCACTGAATAAGTGATCTTTCTCTTCAATCTTTTATGTCTGCTTGCAAGAGACTATATTTATGACTAAGGATCACCAATGTAAAAAAAACCAAACCAACATTATTGGCTTGGATCTATTGTATTTGTGTCAGAATTAGTCACCAAAAAACACACAGGCAGAAATGGAGATACAGAATCATGTAGCCAGAGAACTGCTCTGTATTTGAGTATCTATGTGTTTGACAAGGCAACATAGAATATGGTATTTAGCTACAAACAGAAATCAAATTGGATAGTCTACTTGTGTTTCTTGCTCTCAAGAGAAACACTGAGGCATGGCCTTGCTTCCAGTAAAAAAGTGTTAATTTTAGGTTGAGGGATCTTTTAAAAAAAGCAACATAAAATGATTAGTGGTACACAGTGAAAGGGTGTACCTTCATCAACACGAGACAATGCCAAGAAACTATGAGAAGCACAAATCAGACACAGGTGGGGAAATTATAGCAGAAAAAGGAAATGATAAAAATATTTTCAAAAGAGCTCATAGCTATCGAACTTAGGAAAATTGCAGTTACTGAATAATAGAACAAACCTATTTAAAACCCAGCAATTAGAGTTGGTTAACCACAACTTTCATTTACCAACATTGTAATAATTTCATTAATGGAGTAGTGACAAAGGTAGACTGGTTTTGACAATATATTGGACTTAAAACCTCAGTTTTGGTCACCCAGAAACAAGTTATAGATCTATAATGAGTTTGCTGAACAGGTTCTGGTGAAATATTTTGCTACTGCATAACTGGTCAGTGAAAGGGACATCCCCTTTCTTCAAGCATGCTCAGTCGAGAGGGTACCCTTCCCTGGGACCCTGAACACCACTTTCAGATCTTGATGAACTGTCTCGGAACTGTTTGTGAACTCTGATCACCTGCTCACGGGAGTTACTTTTGAGAAGGAGTAGTTCTGAATCTAGAATTTAATCTGTCTGGCTTTGACAGTAACACATTAATGAAGAGATTGCAGAACAGTATGAGAGAAATGCACTCTTCAGAGTAACATTTAAACTCAGATCATCTTACTTTTCCTTGTAATGTGCTGGCTCAGAATAATGGAGAGAACTGAGCCCAAGTTTCTGTGCTATAATGAAGAGGAGCTGTTAGAAAATAGGTAATAATATCTATTCCTTGTGCCTCCTGTCTGGCAATTATGCAGAGGAAAAGTCTATACCTTCCATTACTTCACATTTGTTCATACTATTGTACATTGAAATTAAATGTGTTGATCTGATTAAACCAGTATCTAATACATTCTCAAATACTATTTCTTCAACTTTTGCCATTTCTCTATTAAGATACATTTTTCTCCTTCTTTAGTAATGACTACTGCAGCTGAATCAGGTCCAGACTAACATCATCTATTTGGCAATTAGTACAAAAAATTTGTAATAAAAGTAACTGATCTCATATAATTTTTAGCACATCTTTGAAAGCAGCACTTTAAATGTACTGAATTGTTCTCAAAAACAATTACATTTCCTTTTTAAAAGTCAGAATGTTAAGCAATTGTTCATGAAAAGAAAAAGAGGAGAGGAGAGGAGAGGAGAGGAGAGGAGAGGAGAGGAGAGGAGAGGAGAGGAGAGGAGAGGAGAGGAGAGGAGAGGAGAGGAGAGGAGAGGAGAGGAGAGGAGAGGAGAGGAGAGGAGAGGAGAGGAGAGGAGAGGAGAGGAGAGGAGAGGAGAGGAGAGGAGAGGAGAGGAGAGGAGAGGAGAGGAGAGGAGAGGAGAGGAGAGGAGAGGAGAGGAGAGGAGAGGAGAGGAGAGGAGAGGAGAGGAGAGGAGAGGAGAGGAGAGGAGAGGAGAGGAGAGGAGAGGGGAAAGGAAAGAGGAAAGGACAAAGTAAAGGAAAAAGAAAAGAATATAATCCCAGTTTGGAGAGGCCAGGTTTTATTCAACTGAACAGACCCTAAGCCTTCAATTCAAACTGGTATACAAATGTTTGGAAAACAGTCTTTAAGAACTCATTTTCATTACCCATTGTATTTATGACTTATATAGTAAAATCTTAGTAGGATTGCTTATATTTTTAAACAACTTCATTCTAAATCACAGAATTTGATTTTTTCCCTGTGGAAGCAGAGGACTACTTCGCTCTTCATAGGAAGTCCCTAATCTAGTATAGAAAGTGCCTGCAAATGTACCTCTTGTGAGTATAGCTAAGTGGAACAGCTTCACTCCTGTGTACAGCACAGATTCTTTGCCTGTGTCCACTGATACCAACCTCATCCTGTACTGAGCTAAAGAACTCAGAGACTTTATGTTGAAGGATCTGAAAAAATATGAAAAACCTCATATTCCCATCAGTACATGAAGCTTAATCCAAGAGAACTGTTAGTTCTAATCCCCTCCATTGCTTTGATCTGACTCCCTGCAGGACCCCATGAGCCAGTGCTGAGAATGTGGCTGTAATCAATTGCTGGTGTCTGGGACAGAGGGCAGGGGGTAGGAAAGGACTTCTCTTCTTGGAAGCAACCATACTTATGCTAGACATTAACTACTGGGTAACAACAAGCCTATTTATAGAATGGACACAGCTAGCCCATAAAATCCTTTTGGAGCCGACCTGATCACTCCTGTGTACAGCATAGATTCTTTGCCTGTGTTCACTAAAAACACGTGCCCCTACAGGATTACTGGAGGAAGAAGCAGAATAAAAGTTTGATGCTATGAGCCATTTACAGGAAAAAAAGTTGTAGTACTTTATAGTGATTTTAAAACTGCAAGTGACAATGACAAGGAATTCTAACTGTGGCTAATGCTTTTTCTGGTGCTCTGACAAAAGACACTATAATACCAGGTTATCACCTAATATTTAAACTTCTGAAAATAATAGTAGAAACTGTAATTGGAGAGTTCTTTGCTTTACTAAAGGAGTAAAAGGGAAAAATATTTGTGAAGATCTCTTGATTTTTAATTTCTTTCTTTAAAATATCCTTTCCTGACAAGTACAACAGAAGGATGTCTGCATTGCTTTGGGCAATCCTCTGAATAAACAAGGTCTAGGCTGACCCCTTTGTCAAATATGAAGAAAAAAGAATCCTTAAGAAAATATGAAACAGAATATGATTTCCTCTTCTCTTCTCTTCTCTTCTCTTCTCTTCTCTTCTCTTCTCTTCTCTTCTCTTCTCTTCTCTTCTCTTCTCTTCTCTTCTCTTCTCTTCTCTTCTCTTCTCTTCTCTTCTCTTCTCTTCTCTTCTCTTCTCTTCTCTTCTCTTCTCTTTTCTCTTCTCTTCTCTTCTCTCCTCTCCTCTCCTCTCCTCTCCTCTCCTCTCCTCTCCTCTCCTCTCCTCTCCTCTCCTCTCCTCTCCTCTCCTCTCCTCTCCTCTCCTCTCCTCTCCTCTCCTCTCCTCTCCTCTCCTCTCCTCTCCTCTCCTCTCCTCTCCTCTCCTCTCCTCTCCTCTCCTCTCCTCTCCTCTCCTCTCCTCTCCTCTCCTCTCCTCTCCTCTCCTCTCCTCTCCTCTCCTCTCCTCTCCTCTCCTCTCCTCTCCTCTCCTCTCCTCTCCTCTCCTCTCCTCTCCTCTCCTCTCTTTTCTCTCTTCTCTTTTCTCTTCTTCTCTCCTCTTTTTTTTTCTTCCCTTTGCCCTGCCCTTCTCCTATCTCAGAAACAAGATGCTCTTTTTTTACAGCAAGATTTCACCTTGAGAAATTCAAATGCAGGCACAAAGATATTGTAAAGATGAAGCTTTCAATATGGAGAACGAATTTGATAAGATCTTTTATTTTTTCTTAAATTCCACAGACATTTAAAGACTGTCTCTGGAAACACACAAACACTTAAGTTCACATAGCAAATACTGTGACTGTCCTTAGTGAAATATGGTTACATTTAAAGTTAGTTACATATGCAACCATGTAAGGGAGGCATTTTAGGGGAATCCATTAGCAATACCTACAGTGGCAAATAAGACCACTTGGTTATGACCACACAGGGCAGTGGAACCCTACAGTAACACAGGGCAGAGACCCCCAGTCAACACCCAATGATTCAGCTATACTCATTTTCTTGTCCCTGGACTCTTTTGTGCTTCCAGCAGGCTTGGCCTTTAGGAGGACAACTCAGTGTGCTGCAACATTGCAGACATTTCCCAAATATCAGCCAGCAAACAATGGGAGCTTTCAGGCCAGTACCTGTCTTAGTGATAATGACTGTAGAGACCATGACTAGCACACAATCTAGAGGTGGCTGGGCTATTCTGTTATTCATATCTACACACATTTATGCACATCTTATAAAGGAAGAAACTGGTAACAATATCTTGAGAATAGAATAGAATAGACTAGACTAGACTAGACTAGACTAGACTAGAATAGAATAGAATAGAATAGACATTCCTACCAGAGTTAATTTGAGAAGACTTTTATTCTGAGTCAGTGTTACTGTGAGAAGTGCTAAATATGTCCTTTAAAATTATTTAACAGCCCTTTGTTTAATTGAAAATTAAAAACAATAACAAAAATGTCACAGTGTTTAAGTTATGTTAACTTTAACTCTGCCCTGTCTTGACAGCTTAAATTATTTGGGTTAAATTTAATTTACAATGAGACAAAAAAATCCTTTTGAAATCAGTAACTATTTTGAACTTCTTCTTTAGACATGCATTTACCCTTCTTATCAAAACACTTTTGTCAGAGATGACTACACCCTGTCCCACTTATTTGCCACATAAACCTTATTTACATAAATTCAGTTTTATATAACTTGAGAAGTAAAAAATCTGAAAATAATACAAGGAAATATATGGAAAAAAAAATACTCTAATGTGAAGATGACAAAGCCAATACACTGATATTTCTATAATCAAAAGCATACGGTAAGACTTTTCTGTGAGTTCAATAAAAGCTTGAGTATGTGATTTTTGCAAACCTGTGCTGGAACTTTTTTTCACTCAGCACTAGATATGTTAAAATGCATACTGAAGCTTCACTTGTCTGTCCCAGAACTACAAAGTATTCAAATAAATATTCTTCTGTATTTTCTTGCAAATATTAATTGTGTTTTAGTTAGTTCCAATAAAACAACTTAGCACAACAACAATCAACTAAGGAAGAAGAATTTTACTCCAGCAGCATACAAAAACATATGCTGTGTAAAATTATTATTAGAAATACCTTGTCTGGTAAGACAAAAAAAAAAGTACAGCAACAATAAGGTGATGGCATTGAAAAGGGGGGGACTCTCTTTCTTTAAAGACATGCTGTGGATTGACTCCTGAAAGCCCAAGTTAATATTTACTAACTCCAAGCACATTCAATAGCTTCAGATTTCTTTTCTTTTAGTGGGGCCAAGGCTCCTGTTGTTTGAAGACAGAGCAAAGCTGTGAATAATGCCTAAGAGCAAAACGAAACCAGAAGTAAATGACTTTTTTAATGTGAGACCTTCAACCTCAATTCCAGCTCCCCAGAGGCTGTCTTTGACTCCTTATCAAATCATGCTCTCACAGGTGTCAACTGGGGATAAAGATTCTTCCACAAAGAAACTGACAAAGAAACTACTGCAGAGAAAGGTGAGCTTACAAGTCTCTCTTGACATTGGTGAAGGGAACTTGGGGCAGGGTCATTTAGAACAGCCAATTTAAATAAATGTGCTGTAGGAGGTTTAACAGTGACTGCAGATAGCAAGGGCAAGCTACATAGCTGTTAAACCAGTCAGTGAAGGCTCCTGCTCAGATAAAGTAGTGCTAAAAATGAATTAATTTTGCTTGTAATGCAACATTTTCTGGACTGTTTGAAATGCATTTGTTAGTGTTACTGGACCCTTCTGAAGACTTCTTATGACCTAGTTAGAAAAAGAAAATATTCGAAAAGAACCATTTTACATGGATAAACTGCTCTTCCTCTCTGCATCATAAAGGAGGCTGGAGAACAAGGAAAAAAAATCAGATTTTTTACTGTCTTAGTGACTGATGCAAGAGCTACAAGTGTTAGGGTTGCCAGGATTTAAGAAGGAATGTCCCAGGGAAGGAATGAAATTAACCTCTTCCCTGATAGAGGCTGAATTTTTATTGACATTTGATTTCTTTTCTGGAGAAAGATTTCCACTCTTTTATTATGTGTTTTGGTTGAATTGAAGCTTGTTTGACATCCATTGTGATACTGCATAATGACCTAAAGGTTTTGCATGAGTTTACAACATATAGAGCTATTTTACAAGTAAAATGTTTATATTTAATACACTGCTACTTTGCCCCATCCCCAAACCCTCTCAAAAGTTAGAACTTTCATAGCTAAATTTAAAGTTATTTAAACATAGCTAAGTTTAAACTTATGTTAATATAGCATATATTTTATTTATTTTTTATGTCAGTTTACATTGTCATATCTGTGCTGTTGATTCCACATTTTAGTATTCCTATGTTCACAAGGCCTTCTCATCTGTGGCTTTTGAAAAACATTCCCTCACTATTTTCCTTCTGACTGATAACATGAAGTGATTTTGCCCTGTGACCATGAAATACCAACAAGGAATTGGAGATGGGTTTATTTAACGACTACTATATAGAATACAGAAAAAGAATTTAAAAATGCTAAGTATATGATGTCCTATTAGGGCAGTGATTAGATATTTCCTTGCTCACCTTCAGTGATGGAAGATATATTAATGGATGCAGCTTTCATAACTTATCAAGATTTACAGTAGATCTCAGCATAATACAAATATGTCTATGCACACCTTTTTTAATCAAAGCAAAAACTTCATACAAATAAAATGCATACCATAAAACTGTAAGTGCAATTGTTAAACAAAATTTTTGTATTCTAAAAGGTGTGTATCAGTCTTAAATTATCTTTTCCATTGAATGCTGTTTTTCTGCTACTAATTTAAATGCAATGTTAGCATTTACAGTCACTGAACTTTACTTACTAGAATACAATAGGAAACTCTTACCTAAATCAATGCTAATAATTATGTATTTATCAATTATTCCATCAAATACTTCACATTTCATTATTTACTACTTCCATTAAATTCATCTAGACTAATGTCATAAGGGAATGATATCAGAAGCCTGCAATATTTATCCCAGAGCCTTACCTAGTGACTGAACCTGCAAAGTGATTGTGAGTGAATTAAGACAGACTCTTGCTCTTATTACCTATAAACCAAGCCTGCTTTTCACACCTGCTTCTTCTTAACAAAAAAAAAAAGTCTAATGTCCACATATAAGGGTTCTTAATGCACACTAAAAAACCCTTAATGAAAAAAATATTCTGCGTTAAATTGGAAAGGTAACACCTCTCTTTTTCATCTTCTTGCAGTAAAAAATACATACTGAAAGATGATAATTCAAGTGTTTTGACATTAAGTCTGTCAATAAAATAAAATATCAAACTATATTTTCTAATTTAAAATCCCCCCAAGCTTGGAATACTTGATTTGCCCTTCATAAAGCAAAGATCCACAGATCCACTTCTGTGGAGAGGCCTTTTCTGTTTGTAACAAATTGTCTCTGTACAGATTTTTCTTAGTTCAGGAACTCCTACATAGCCCAAGATGACATTAAATATAGAATAGCATATGGAAAGTTATTATGCTGTTATTATGAATTTGTCATCATATTTATTGATTTGATATACTATTATATTTGAAATAGGATCAATACAAAAGATCCTTGTTATCCTTGCTAGGTCCTTGATATTATTATTTTATAATTACTTTTCTTCCCTAATCCATCCTGTTGAAGTAAATTCCACAAAGACTTTCACTCATCTGGGTGTGTATAAAAGTCTAAGTCCACATTGAACTGTACAAGACAAAATGGATCCTAAAATAAAATATATGTCTCACAGCTACAGAATAAATTAAAGTTATACCTGGTTCTTCAGGAAATAATAGATTTTACACAATGTTTATTCTAGAGATAAATTAGATTGATAACACAAATACAAAAGGTTTGTAAGAAATTACAACTGCCTTTTAAATGGGGCTCAAATTTAAAGTCATGATGTCAGGAAAAATGCAGAAGGTGGAGGAAACATTGCTGTAAGAACAGTCATCAAAAAAAATTTACTCCCATATGTCATTATAAAGCTAGCAGCTGTGTTGATGAAATCACAATTCCTTTTGGTGACATCCATATGGAATGCAGAGCTTTGACATTACCCTTCAGTAAAAGCTGTGGTCTGATATTTTTTGCATTAGGCAGTTGTCAATTCTATTTGATATTTTATTCCAAAATAAAAATGCTGATAGATCCACAAGAAATTCAGAGTTACATTTGGTGTGAAATATGTCGTGGTGGGCTTGTTCCTGATGTAAAGGAAATTGTCTGAGTCACGAAAATCACAAGACATTCAAGTTGGAAAGGACATAGCAGGTTTCTCATCCTCCCTCCTGCTCAAAGCAGGATCAGCTATGAGATCAGATCAGGCTGCTCAGACATTTGTTCAGTTAGATCTTAAAAACCTCCTAGAATGGAGACTCCAGAGCACCTGTGGACATTCTGCTCCCATGCTTGCCTGTCCCAAGGATAGCTTCATACAGAAGTTTACATCAGAAATTAACTTTCTCATGTTTTCACAAACTGACTTGAATTTTCTACTAGTTAACTATAAGGAATGTTCTTTTACTGCTGTTGTACTCTCCTTGGGGCTTTGTTTCTTGAGTGCAAAGTCACAACAGCTTTAGGTGTACATTGAGAAAAGAGTTCTGCATCCTTTATACTTCTCCTAGATCTCATGATTTCTTAATCCTTTAAAGAACTCCACTTAGTGATTCTCTAAGTCTGGAAATGTCTCTTTTGCATCACAAGATGAGAAATTTGAAATTATGAAGGTACCCACTGCACAGGGAATTCCCCTGATTCTAAACCACACAAGTTTTCAGAACTCAGTATCCCAGCCATTGTCACTGACAGACAAGAACAGCATATCCTTTTCCCACAATGTGAGTGAGGAAATGCCCTTGCTGGCTGGCCATGAAGATAACACAGACATTATGATGTAGTCAATTCTTATAATCAAGTTGTATAAATAAAATTACATGCAAGTCTTACTAGACAGCCACAATAATTGTTTCTGACTTAATTAAGCTGTAGATCATTATATGATATACCCAGTACAAACAATAAGTTGAAAAGCCAGAGATGTTGTTTCTTCCCTCTGAGTGCATATTAAATGATGAAATACTAAGAAAATTCAAGAGAAAAAAACAAAGAACTGAGAAATTCAGAGAAAACTAAGGAAAAGCTACAGATCAGTTTAATACAGGTTTTAAATATAGGACATAATATGTATCAAAACAGAATCAAATAGAGAACAAGTAATTGTGCATACAATATTTCACTGAAAATGTCTTATGTGTGCCTATCTTTATTAGCTACTTCTTGCTGACATTTTATGAAAACAAGGTGAATCAACACCCTTTAAAATTAAGGTGAAGAGCTTATTTGATATCATGAAATAATATGGGGAAAAATGGATAATAAACAATAGCAAAGAGACTGCAACAGGCTGTACCTATTATGTGGTCTATCATATTTCCTTACCTATTCCACCCGAGACTACAAAAGTAAGACTAATAGAATCTCCCCTTTAAATTAAATTGAGCTAATCAAGATAACTGCAAGAGTGTGCCAGTGCTCCCACATGGTAGCAGTCTGGACATTAGGAAAAAACTCCTAACAGATAGATTGATTAGGCATTGTGGAATGGGCTGCCTGGGGAGGTGGTGGAGCCACCAGCCCTGGAGGTGGTTAAAAGAAGACTGGATGTGACACTCAGTGCCATGGTCTAACTGGCAAGGTGACATTCATAGGCTGGACTCCATGATCTCAAAGATCTTTTCCAACCTAGTTTATTCTGTGATTCTGTGACATGAATGTACAAACAGCAGTGGAAACAGGGTTTTTAAATGTAGATCATACTTCACACTTTCTATTACATGATACACATAATTCACCTTAACCACAGAGCTTGTCAGGGTCTAGATGCACCTATGGGCAGGGTTACCTCTGAGGAGTCTCAGTGCTGGCAGAGGCTGCTGCCCAGACCTCAGGACACTGCTGGCTGTGGCTGCTGGTAGCTCCCGTTACCAGCTATCCTCTATGGGACTGTGACAACTAGGAAGGATCACCAGCCTGTGCTGGGGTCACCTTTGGCTCCTGTCTTGTCCTTGCCCACGGAGATGTGCTGCTCTCACTTCTCCCTGCCAAAAGTGCAGGTCCAAAATGAGCATGTACTACCAGGAGGACTGGTGTCCTTCCAGGTCACAGGAGGGCAGGGTGGAGGAGTCCCCCTGCTAGCCGAATACCCAGAGTGAGTTTTTTACCTCTCATCCTAAGCAACTCTGATAATATGATTTTTAAAAACAAATAATTTGGTTTCACAGACTACTCAAATAAAAGATTCTTCTTCTGAGTATCTTCTAAGAACTCATGTTTTTGTTAAGTGGAATTTTTAATGCTGAGGCTTTTGGTCAGTAAAAGCAGTATTTGGTGGTACCCAAACCTAAAAGAACCCACTGCAAAAAGCTAGAAGATATCCATTTACAAAACACCTGGATGATGGATGTTTGTCATTCCTCAGCTCCACCCAGCTTGACTTAAACACCTACAAGGTTTGAATTCCCTGATAACAGAACAGTCAAACCTTGACTACATAGCTCTTTCATAAGATCTGCCGCTGTTGCTCTTTCAGTGTCACATAGCAGTGGGAAGTTCAGTGCAGAGAGGTCATAAGATGTTTTGTCACACATCTCCGCTGGCTTTGGGGAGACGCCATGGAGAGCCAGCCTATGCAACATTCCCTTCATCGCTGGCATTGCTGGAGCAGCACCCTGTGAGATCAGAGAATGTTTAAAGGACTATAAATATGGCAAGAATTCAGAGAGTAGGCAGGCTTTTGAGGCTGCTTCAGGATACAGATGATCATTTAAATGTTACTGAAAAGGCTTTCAGATTAAAGCAACAGTTGCTTTTTAATTGGAGAATCAAGGAATAGCAGACAAAATTAATTTTGTCTTTCATTTCAGAGTATCTACTGAAAAAATGGCAAAACTGCTATTGTTAAAGCATAGGCATGTAAATAGAAATGTTCTGCATTGATGCTCCATCTTGCTGTTTTGTTGGTAACACCTGCCTCTTTTTAGTCCTTAGCATATCTGTCAATAACTACATGGCACAAAAATGCCATGAAGGCATCTGAACTCTGCAAACTATCATGGCATTTTGCCTAAGGCTTTGTCTCTCTTTCCTGCAGGGCTAACTTCCTGGAGCCAGCTTACTTGGCTTTAGTGGTCCCAGTACCTGAACCAGGTAGGTCAGAGAGAGCTCTCAGCTGCTTTGTGTAGTAAATATTCCTACTGACAGACAGGAAACTGTCTCTCAGCTACTGGAAAGCAAGATGCTTGCCAAGTGTTTTAATATACACTTAAAAATCAAATTCTTTCTATATGAAAATATAATTCATTATTAATTTATTTTTACACATGATAAACACAACTGGAGGTTTTTAATTTCATACCAGTTTATTTCCTCCTTTTCAGTATGGTGTGAATTACACCACTGAATGGATTAAATTCAGGGTACTGAATGGGTTCCCTGATGACTGCATTTTAGAGCCATTCAACTGTGTTTCATACAGTAAAGAAAACAATACACATTGAGTGCTAAATTATGATATAAAAGCACCTATAAAACTGACTGCTCAGTTTTTCAAATGGAACTTAAATCCTGATTTATTTCCCTGAATGCATCACTTCTGAGAATCAGACTGGAATAGGTGTCTGGCTACAACTGTAGTTCTTTAACTACACACATTTGCATCTTCACTTGCTCAATGAAGTCCCAGTTTCAATGCTGAAACATCACCCAGCAATCACAAAAAGTTTGGAAAACACTGTTTCTCCTGTTGGATAACAGGAACTAGCCTAAGGAGAGATCTATGAGTAAATAAATATTTCCTCATAACAGCTGAAAATAACCCTTCACTTAGGCTGAGATAAAGCTGAGAGTATATTTCTTAAATGTAAGCCTAAAAAAGGTGTAATAATTGTCCCAAACTAAATACTAAGATGGCTGGAAATTCACAGATTACATACTCAGAGAAACGCTAAAGTTTCGAGCTAGCCATGGTCTATTTCTTTTCCCTAAACCCTATTGGCCATTTCTGTATTTGGATGCGTATGTTTTGGAAAACAGTTAGTTTCATATGGTCAAAGCTTGCTTTAGTATAATAAGGTACTTACATCTTTAAAAGCTCTGCCCATTACGGCATTCTTAACACTACTTAATTTTTCAAGACTCTTTTTCATCTGTTTATTCTGTGCATTGTAAAATGATTTGCCTTACAGTCAAGACTTCCTGTTCAGTATGAGCTATGGATGCAGTAAGTTATTTAAGATATGGAGATAATCACTGAGGGCACAAAAAAAAAACAACCCCAAGGCCAAGAGAGATTTCAAAAAAACAAAGAAAAGGGGAAAAATTAATGGACAAATTTTAAATAAAAATATAGACATACATGTATATTTAATTCACTCATATTAGAAAGACACAGTCTGTTATGCTTAAAAGTTCATACCAAAATTAGATCTTGATTCTATTTTTTTTTTTCTTTGAGAAATCTACCCTGGTGATTGGAACTTGCTGCTGAGCCCTGCTCTTATCAGTGGATCTTGAACTGCATACATGGATTGCATTTCTTTGGTACCAGTCATGGAGTCCTGCTGCTGCAAACATGCACAAGCACACAAGTGTTTGACATATGAACACAGTTTGGCTTGTGATCTTGCCATCTGTAGTTCAAAGTTAATACCTTTTTATTTTGAAGCTCATAATGAATGATGGAACTGAGCATCATTTTGTCTCTAGGATATCACACGTATGAGCTTCATACTAGGAATGACTGAAAGCTGAGCTGCTTTCCTCAGACACAGAATGTCTTCAAATCTCTCCAGTCTGAAGCTCAGAAACCAGACCTCACAGAAAGTTATAACAAGCCTTCTTGCATTCTCTTCCTCCCTCCTTTTGAGCTCTGCTCTTTTTTTTTTTCCCCTTCATCCATGGTACTCTCCTGTATCCAGCCATCTTTGTCTGCTACACAGCTCATTTGACCTTGCTTTTGCTCCCTTGTAAATGAATATTAACACTGCACTTGAAGCTCAGGACACTTTCTGGGTGACAATGTTTTTAGCCTTTCTAGGTATAAAAGAGTTAACAGCTCTATTAAAATAACAAAAGTTTTAGTGAGCTGAAAACCTATAGTTCCTAAATATGAGCAATTCCTGAAAAGAGACCATTTTAACCACACAATACTCTTTTTTAATAGAGAGTAGGCTACAAAACTGTGTCTGTGGGCTGGGCCAATTGATTGAAGCTGAGAGATCAGATATATTCTTTAAAGATTTCCTTCTCCAGTGTATCTAAGAGGAGCTACTTGAAAGGATGAACTGAACTCTCACCTGTTTTGAACTATTTTGACTGAAATCTCTCTCTTGGTTTACATAAAGCAAGTATAACACTTTATTCTTAGCTGCAGTGGCACAGCATTAGTTACCTGCTCTTTTGATGTAATTTTGTCAAAATTCTTAAATTGCAAAAGTCATCTGATGTTCTAAAGGGCAATGTTGAAAGATAGGTGAATTTAAAAAAACCCAAAATGCTCCAAAACAAACTAAAAATAACCACATCTGTGGTTATTTTCTCCTTCATTCAAATGAACACAAAACCATAAAGACCTACTGCTGTGGCTACTGGCAAATATCTAGATAATCAGTTGTCAAGAAGAGCTCTGCCACACATTCACTTTTCTGACAACTGCAGAGCAAAATTGCTTAGCCCACAATTTAAAAAAAAATTGACAAGAGCTTTTGTACTTCAGTACAAAAGAAAGCAACACATTCCAGTGCTGTATTGAATAGTAACCTGACCATAATCCTACTAATGGAGTCAGCGAACATGAGGACTGCTGACAGAGAACAATAGAAAGAATTTTTTTTCCAAGGCATTAATGAAGTCAGAATGTAGTCTTCAACCCTACAATAAAATGCTTTCAGGATCATGAGTGTTCTTAAACCTAAGCAGAGTTTTCACTGATAATCACTGTGTGTATTATTTCAATGTGTTTCTGCATTAAAACACGGGTACACATTGCTGCACAGAGCCACAGATGTATAGTAGCTGTTAAGCAAAATACCAGAAGAGGAAAACCTGAACACTGCACTATGTATCATCTATCTGATCTTTGCCAGAAGAGTCACAACGAGTCCTTCATAGGCAAGCCTTTAACTGCCTTCAATTCCTAATGATGCATTCATGTCTTGGATTTCTGTACACAGGCTTGAGCTAGAGGGTAGTGGGTAGGTTGGCAGAATCAGTAAATGGAGACTCCAGGAGCTAAGAGAGTTGGAGATGCTCTCTACAACAGCTAACTCTGTGACAACCATGAGCTTTATAATGCTACAGATGTTTGCACCTGTCCAAAGCTTGACCAAGTGTTTCAAAAAAACAGACACGGAGAACTTAGAGATATTCTGTTTCCATGAATTTTGGGAGAACTTTTTCATCTGTAAAATAATAAAAGATGGTGGACAAAAAACATATGGCCTAAATACAAGGCATAAAAGGATATAGCCCAAAGCTCATGAAACAGATCAGGCTAGTAGAAGCAATGTATAAGAAATTAGTTTAAATTTTGTTAACAAATCACAAACAAGCTGTAATAAATAAGAATACGGTTTTTAGTGGCTGGCAAACCAGAAAGAGAAACACAGCCTATCCTGATAGTCCCACATTTTAAACTATGCATGCTATGATTATAGTAATAAACAACAGATACTGTGTCTGTACATAGGAAAACAAAGAATGGCTCTTTTTCAGGAACTCTCTGTAGGAAGAACATACAATTTATTCAACAAGTGAGCTGGAATAACCTCTTTTATTCTTTCCAAGGACTATAGTTTAGTATTGAGCAGAAGGAATGTTTTTGTTCTTTCCTTGTGCTTTTTCTCTTCTGTCTATCCTCCTCTTCTTTCTGGCATAGCATGGATTTTTTTCTGTTTTTGCACCTGGTCTCACAAACAGTACCCCCACTATCTGAACATGTTCTAATGCACAGCACTTTTCTTCAGACAGCTGCAAGGGCTGTGCTCTCTGACCAAGGCAAGTCTCTGACCTCCCACTAATGAACATAGGCAAACAGAGAGCACGTGGCACTCCAAGTAACAATTTCTTCTAATGTCCATGATGAAAAACTGTACAGCAATCCTAGTCCAGACATCTAGTCCTGAAATTCCTCTATCAACTCATGACTTCATAATCTGTATGAGGTAGCTACTGAATTAATTTGCCAAAATGTATTATGTTTCCTTTCTTTCTTTCAGAAAACCTGAAACTGTTAGTGGAAGAAATAAATGAAGTTCAGCCAAAGTGTGTTAAATGCTAGATGGCTTCTGAAGATGAACAAATGTTAGTTTGCCAACAGGAAAGATATCCTTAGAGTAAGTTTCATTGCAACAAATACTTTTCATGTTCTACAGAGGAAGTACACTGTCAAAGAAGAAAAACATGGGATAAACATTTTTGCATTTTGGGCCTGAAAGTCTCTGTGTACTGTGACAACTTCTATTCATCTTACAGACAGGTTCAGCAAGGAAAACAACTGCTCAGAATAGAAAGGTAGAAAAAAGTGAAATTTCCAAATTAATATATGATCCAAAGTGCATGTTGTGCAAAGTTTGATTTTAACTGAATACACATTTTTTTTTTGCATTTAACATTTCCCACCACACAAAAATTCTCATTTTAGTGATTTTACTTCTATGTGGAATTCTTTTCAAAGCTGTTTTTTCACAGCTACTGTTAGTTTTGATGATTCAGATTTACAAAGTATTGAAAGGCAATGTAAACTTTTAATAAACAATCCGCAATGGAACTTGGAAACTTCAGAAACTCATATGAAATATAGGAGGTTTTGTTGAAAGCAAACATATAAAGTAAAGAAATGTTTCTTTGATAGTGTATTTTTCACTTCAATTGTTATGATCTAAATGCAAGTATAAGACAATTTAAATCTAGTGTGAAGGAAATGAATACTTGTTCATAAACGAAATGTAAATTATTTTGAAATGTATTTTCATAGGAAACAGATAGAATCTGAGTAGTAGTAAGTCACAAAACATACATTATGCTATTTCCTTCTCTTCAGCAAATACAGGAAAGGTGATCATCTGCTGACACAAACTGAGAGCAGCATTCTTGCATTTTCAGATAGTAATTATAGCCCTTAAATGCTAGAGATCTTAAGAAGGTTGCAAATAATTTATGGGTTTTCTTGGATGCATTTTTGAAAAGAATATACTTTTATTTTTAAAGTATATTTGTTGCAGATAACAAAACTTCTAAACAAAGGGCACATCTACCCAAAATACCAAGTTGGATCTGATATACGTTTAAATTGTCAGTTCCTTAGTATCCTTCAGAAATCAAACTATATAAGGAAACAAAAAAGCTGTTTGGACCTTAAACTTCCACAATTACTCCAGTTACTTTAGAGAAGTAAAGTGTTATTAAGACTTTACTGTCACCACATATTTGTGCCATAAATTAATCCTAGATTTATAACAAAAGGCATCTTTGCAGCATTTTGTAACACGTTGAGAATAAAGCTACTTTGGATCAGCATAAAAGGAACATTCCACAGATAAGGTAACTTACTGGAAGTAGTAATCAATGACTGGAGAAGGAGAGGAGCTTCATCAAACATCCAGGTTAACCCACATCTGATTGATTAAGTAAAGAGAGGAAATCTTTAATGTGAGAAAAGTGATGTAGGGTCTTAAATTTAGGGGTAATTTTTTCAGAGCTTGAATTTCAGAAATTATGATTAAAAAAAAAAGTTAAAAGTTGTTACTGCTTTCTGGGACTAAATATTGTGCTTGATCCATTAGTCAAATACACTTTTGCACAAAAGGATGATTCTGACAATTAACAAAAATAGCTCATGGTGCCCAAGATTTTAGCTGTGATTTAGAAAATCTTAAAAATTCCCCCTTTTTTTTTTTTAGAAAAGTTCAAATTTGAATCAAATTATCCTTAATAATTTGATTCAAATTAGAGCCCCTGTTTCAAAAGCAAAGCTTCAGAAATTCAGGTCTTGAGAACATGCTGGCATTCTGACAGGATCAAGTCTATAGAGCCTACATTTGTCCCTTCTCTGCCTGAATAGACTATTGTACTTAATTAAACTATTTATTCATTATGAAATACATAGTTTAAACAATGTATCAAGTTATGGTTTCTATATCATATGCTTTCCTGCTGTAAAAGTGAACTGATGCACTGAGGGAAAGTAATGGAGTGAAAGAAGTTGGGAAGAATGTTTGATGGCAAGACTTGACTGGTAATGGCCTATGAATACCCTTCTATTACTGAAGCATGATGTGGCACTTAAAGTATGTCAATGTGATATATAAAAATTGGAAAGAACAGAGGAAAGATTCTTCTAGATGGTTCTCTCAGTCTGCTAAAACTGGAAGACTCCAGAGTAACATTGCCAAATATCTTGATCAAGATTTTTAGGTGGGTCTCTAACTTATATTAACACTGCACATCTACCTGATAATTCTGCAGAGAGGTGCATTTTTTGCAAGGTAACTGCTATATTCTTCTGTCACCAAGCCACTTGGGATATTGATTTCTCAGAAAAAAGTACAGTGGCTATTTTTTCAGATATTTAGTGTGTGGAACCACTGGCTGTGCTATGCTTCTTCCTTCTTTTGCCTTACCCCAGCAATTTTAAGAAGTCAGATACACACTGGTGTCACTGGGGGCTCTGGGAGTTGGACAGCCCTAGAAAACCAGATTTCATGCTATCCATCTTCAGAATAATGGAATTTCCTGATATGCAGGTAACAACTTAGCAGCATAAAAATAGTATTGCTTCAGATTTTCAGATGTTCTACTGCTGGCAAGTTTTGGCCCTTGACATTGCAAGATACAATCACTGACTTGCCAACCTAGCTGTGCTTAACATCTTAGAATGACAATGTGTGCTACTTTTTGTAAATTTACTACTTGCCTGTAGCACTGGAAGGAATACATATTTTGGGTGGCTTCTACAGTTTAGCCCAGAAACATCTTTTCTATAATGCCAGATGCTGATGATATGCACACTAAAATGTGAATTACACTCAAATGCAGTTTTAATGGTGGTTTTATGCTACAGAAGTAACATACAGGACAAATAACAATTTCTTGTAAAAAAAATATTACCATACAATGTATGTGAAAAATAAAGGTAGAAGAAATAAATATTATGAAACTCTGATTTACAATCAAACAGAGCTGAAAAGAAATTCTGGTACAGTACATGCAACTACCGTGTAATGAATAATCAGCTCATAAAATTTCTGAATTAATTAGCTTTTGTCCTTTAGTCTGCATTTGTTACTGAGTATTCCTCTTTGTTATTTGTTCCTGACCTCTAATAGGCTGCCTGCTTTTCACATAAAACAAATGTCTACTTATGGATTTCTAATACATTAAGCAAAGTGAAGTAATTATCTCCTGTGGTACATGCCCCACCAAAAATCAGTCTGACAGTACATTTGGTTTGGTCTAGATATACAACATAGCAGAAAAATAGGAAATCGATAGAATTGCTAATATGTATTTTGACTAAACTGAGGTAAACACATTGTAATTAAATCTATAGATTTTCATTTTAAAAAACCCCAAAAATTCCACCTTTCTAAGCTGTGTGGCTTCTATTTATGAGATACTGAAATATAGATCCTGTAAATAAGGAAAACAAAAATCAAGTGTAATTCAGCTTTTACATAAAAATATTTAGCTAAGTTCAGTTTTAAATGATGAAAGAAAAGAGAAAAGTTGCCGATCTATCATAAACATTATCATACTACTTAACTTACTAAACAATGCCATGCTAAATAATTAAAGGATTTTCAGACTCTTGGCACTGTAGAATAGATATTTCTGCAGTAAACTGTAGAAACCACCCACAAGCAAAGGATGTACTATTTTAGAGTATTATGAAACAAAATTACTCTATATTGTACCTGTTGTACTTTAGAAGAAATTAAGAATGGCAGGTATAATAGCAACAAACTACTTTAGTGGTTGGAGTACACAACAAGAGATGGATTTTTGACACAGTCAATAGGCAGGTATATTTATATCAGAGACTCAATTTCTCATATTTAAGTAGGTCAATACTGCCTTTTTAAAACAGCTACAGATTACACAGTCAAATACCACAATATTGTCAGAGGATTATACTACAATCACCACAGCATCACAGTAAAGTGTGATAAAACAGCTATGATATCTATTACTGAAAAATACAATAAAGGCTGTGAATAACAATTATTATCATTAGCATCTCCAGAATGAAAATTTCGCTATGCTTTTAAGTTGGACCATTTCTGCTATGAACTCCTAGAGGTAAGCAGCTGCTCTTCAGCTTCATGGGAAACTAAACGTACTTGAAAGCACAGGGTGCCCTCAATACCATAGGGGGTATTGGTTGCTTCTAATTCAGTGAGAGAATTTTATCCCTTAGCCAATGAAATTCTCCATTTTCTTTGCCTTCTTGTTGGTCATTTAGACTGTGGTTTGTAGCTCATGACCGAGACTTTGACATTTTATTAATGTCTCTTGATATCTTGTTATCTCTGGCTTTATCTGTTCTTCCCAACTCACTCTTTATTCCCACCATCTTCATTCTATCTACTCTGACTTGATCATCTCATACTGTATCAGGCCATTTCACCATGCTAGCTTCATAGCAAATCATATTCAGATTCAGATTCACTAGTCAGATCATATTTATTAGTAGGAAAAACAGCAGGATGAAGGAAATATTGGACCTGGCCAAAGAGAATAGGAAGGAATGTACAACTGCTGGTGGGAGAGAAAGAAGAAACAGGACATAGATTAGCTTGGGCTACTGTGGAACACCAACCACATACAAAGAAGCTAAGCCTTCCTATGTTAGTCTTCAAAGATTTTGTATATTCTGTTGAATATAAAATTGAAAGTATTTCCAAGAACTATACATTATTTAAAACTAATTCTTTAATAAATTGTAGATTTTAAGACAAATATTCAAATGCAAAACCACAATTCATGTCTTGTTTTAAGGATGCCAGTGAACTTAAGAAAGAGTACATAGGTTCAGACTTAAAGTAATAATTTTTGTCACCAAAAATAAATTGTCAGAACATGTACAAATATGTGTTACACTTTGCCTTTACCCAAACTAGGAGCACTCTAAATGTCCACAGAGCCACATTCACTGTCCACCTTCAAATCCCTATTTAAAATCCTTTTCCATTATGATAAAAACACATGAAAACCTCATATACACAACTACTAGGTGGCTGTTTTCCTGACTGCTGTTTTCATACTGATGAAAACATACTGGTTTCATACTGGTTTGATGATCTCTTGTGCTTCCCTTATCCAGGTGTTTTCTTCCCCTGGTAATGGCAGAGTTGCCCTCTAGGTTGTGAGGAGCTTTGAGTAAGGACTGTTCCTCTGTAGTATGTTTTTACTGTGAGGATCAAGGAGTCCAGAGATCTACAAGACTCTACAGAGGAGACCACTTGACTTCATGGGACATAAGGCCTGAATATGGCACTTTCTTCTTTCCCTATGATTGAAACAGTATGCAGGAAGCAGTCAATCAGCATGAAGAAAGATCTCTAGCCACTGATGACATCAGATTATTTGTTACTATTAATCAACCCATCTTTGTTCTGATTCTGTTCATGCCAGCTTTTTTCTGTTTTACCTCATACTATATCTCAGTTACAGGCATAGCTTTTTTCTATTTCCTGCTCTACCTTCTCCTTTCACTCACTGTTCTATATGGATTTCTCATTTTTTTAATGAAATATGCCCTAAAAATATTTCAGTTCTTTGTAAAGCCTTGCATCTTTGGCTTTATGGGCAATGTAGATCTCCACTGCAAAGAAGCAAATATTTATGGGGCGCTAAAAAAGTGCAGTGACAGAAGCAGAAGGAATTTTTATAGTCTTGGTGAGGCTAGCTCTTGAATATATGTATTGATCCTGTGTCTCGCTAAAAAAAAAAAGGGTGAAAAACTGAGAAAGGTGTAGCAAAGAATCACAAGGTCTGAGAAAACACCACACAGTTGTGAGTGTTCCAAAGTGCAACACTTCCAAAGTGTTTCAGCTATTTAGAAAGAAGACTGAAAAGTAACCTGTACAAAAGTAACTGTAGAAAAATATCTTCATGGGAATAAAATACTATCTACTAAAATATTCTTTGATCTTATGAAGAGGGATATCACTTAAACAAAATGCTGAGCACCAAAGTCAAATTCAAATGTAAATTGAAAGCTCAATTGAGATTCGACATGCAATTTCAACAATAAGAACATCTGGCTGTTAGAAGAAATGCAAACCAAACAGGGCTTCAAATAAGGTGTGGTTGCTTTTGTGGAAGTCAAACTTCAGCCAATCTTTGAGCTCTCCTTTTTTTCAATAAGAAGCACATTTTATTCAAACTCACATTATCGGGCATCAACATCAGCGTTCATGGTCTGCTTATCTCTGCTTTGAAATTTATGCATCTCCTGACGTTCAGCCACTCCATGGCCTCAGTTCTACCAATCTGGTCTGTGTGCTCTCCTGATTCCAAAGTTATTGTGCAATGGCTGGCTCTTTATTATAGATTCTTTTGTAGTACTGAGTAAAAATATAATTAACTCTTCTGAAGCCTCAAAACCTCCCTTCAAATCTGTGGCAAAGCAGAAAGATTACTTAACTCTTACTGCTTTGTTACTATAGAACTTACTAAGCATTGATGCTTTAGGAAGTTTGTTTGCTTGCTAAGGTTTTGGGGACCGGATCACTATCAAAAATAGGCTCCTTTCATCTCACTGAATATAATAACTACAAATTTTGTGATGCAATTCAAGAAAACTTAGAAATACAAGTCTCGGTTATTTCAGGACATTTGGTGCATCCCTCCCACAGGAAAAAAATGCAGATTGCCACTGCATTAATGAAACAAACAGAGCTAGAGCATGGCCAAGCACTGCTCCAGTACTTCCCATATTGTTTAATTATTAGCAGGCTTCCAAGCACAAATGCTGAGCCACTAGAGAACAGGCTCAGGATATTTTATTTGTTAATAGAGACATAGCCATAGAATCTAAAGCTATAAATACATGACAATTTCCTCCCCTAAGAACTGGATTTAAATATCTCTTTAATAAATCTATCCAGCTCTATCTTAAAGGCCATTGTAGAATCCTGAATATGATACATAAATTGTTCCAGGGCATAATAACTACACTGGCAATTGGAACTTTAAGTTGAGTTGGAAGCTAGCAACTTTTAGTCTTTGGCAACTGTATTACCCTCTATTGGCAAAAGTAAGAGCTATCATGAGCTTATATAATTTTTTTTTCATGAGTAGCTGTCTGTGTCAAATGACTAAGTTCTTCCTCAGTAGCTCCTGTAGTGTATAAAGGACTAAACTGAAAACTGCAAATTTCATGTTTCAGGACATCTTTTTTCTGATTCTTTGAAATCTCTCCAGTATTTCATGTTCTCCTTGAAGTGTGAGTATCAGCTTTAAACACAGCACTATCACAATAATTTTAATGAGATGTGCACAGACACTTTCTATTTCTACTTGATAGTCCTTCTCCTATAAACATTGTATTATCCCATTTGACCATAGACAGCACTGAGAATTCCTGTTGAGGCAGTGATCTTCAATGACCTTTGTTTCCAAGTTTACTACACTGCACCTACCTATAGTACAACAAATAAATTTCTCTACTATATGGGGATTAAGGGAACTTTTGATTAGTTTTAATTTTTTCATACTCAACATTACCTGCAAAGGTTTTGTTAACAATATTTGTGTGATCAACCACACCACACATGAACACAAATCCAGAATATAATTCCCTTTGAGAGATCCCTTCTCTTGGGGCCATTGGTATCTTCCCAGAAATGAGTGCATTTTGATATCTGCTTCTGAGGCTCTCCCTAATACACCTAGTATACTGATTAATTCCATGTATTACACTTCAGTGTCATACATTGTCAAAACAAATCAATTGAAAGATCCATGTAAACCATGTCAACACACATCATTAAATGGCCTGCTATAACAGTCTTATATTAATTGGTAGAGTGCACCTCTTCTGTTTATTCTACTTTTCATTTGTCAAAATCATCTTTCCATGGAATAATAGAATAAAGTAATTTGTACTATTTTGGATATGCTAGTGGCAAATCTGTAGTAACAGGTGCATTAAAAATGTGGTTAAGATTAATTCTGTTGATGTTCAGTAGGTTAAAAAAATATACACACATTCTTCTCTAACTCAAATTAATTATTTAATATTTGTGAATGTTCTCTGTGATTCAGTGAAAATATTCAAAGTTAGAAGGTTTTTTATAGGACTGATTAAAATACCACAGAACAAAACTGTGGCCTAATATGCTACCTTGGGTTTCTCTAGCTTCAAGTACTGAAAACTTAATAAATACGTTATTTACAATATATGTGAATACCAATTAAAATATTTCAGAAAAAGCTGTGATTACTTAGGAACATTAAGTATTTCTATACCCTTTATCCATATTTTTCCCTTCTTATCTTAAAACTTGTGAGAAAACAAAAAATGTACAGAATTATCTTGCATTTATGGCCAAATACATGCTCTTCCCTTACTCCCACAAGTGTCACATATTCCAGCCCCCTTTGCTACTTGTCAGATGTTTCACTTGCCCTCAGTCTGGTCCCTGATGCTCTAAAGTGCTGTATGATAGTAGATGTGTATATACAGGGAGATACATATGCACACAGGCATCCTAAAACACACCCATGCATGTATATACTTGCCATCACAAGAAAGACTTTTCTATAAATTTGGATTGTTTACTTGAACTAATGCGTGTAAATATATTACAGGTTAATGATTTCTAAACTGGTGAATGAATCATAGTCATGATGCTCTGGGTTTTTAATGTTTGTATTTAGAGCTTGGTAGCAGCAACCTTAACACACATCAGCATGTCTTATGTAGTTGTAGCAACGACAGCAAAACTAGAATCAAAATTTGGTCATTGGTTGTGTCTTTTGCTTAATATTTGTGGTTAAATTCAAAGGATGGAGAGAAGGCTTTATTTTACAGGGGCCAAAGTTCAATAGGAATATAATAAAACTCTGCCAAAGCAAAATTTTCACAATGAAATTTGTAGTAAAATTTCACTTCTTTAATTAATGTTCTAACATAGCAAAGTAATGTTAGAAAACTAAGCTCCCATAATATTGAAGAAGTATCAGAATACATTGGATTAGCTATATTTTAATTTCAATCAAGATTATATCATCTATTTGATACTGATTTAAGAATACACACTCAAAAAATTTGATACCTAAATCATTAATGAAGGACATGTGATTCCCTGCACTTCTATTCTTAGTGATTCATTTGTAAACCACATAGAAAGAAAATTAAGAGAATGTGTTGTCACATACCATGTTATTTGAAAGGAATGAAGTTTTTATTTGATATTACAGCATTCTTTTCAGTGCAAGGTTTTGGTGAAATTTCTTGAGTGGCCAGGCAGCCCTGAAGGTATATCAGTTAAAAATAAGTTTTTAAACCTGTAGTTCCACATGTAGGACTGGTTTTTCAGCTCTCACAACTGAATCAAAACAACTCAGTTTCTCTACTAGTTTTTTTTTTCTTAGTGGAAGAATTTTGTGGCTTAGTTCTTGTGTTTGTAACTTCTTTTGCCATTGAAAAATCTCTGCAGAAAGCAAGCTACTTAAGGAAGCTTCAAAATATATTTCCCAGCCTCTAATACATCATTTTCACATATATGTACTCTTCAACTGCATGTCATGTTATCGTGTTAAAAAACACCTTATAGCAGAACATCGTAAATACATTCTCTACTCACATTTCCTTCACATGAAGGAAATTACACAAAAAAATCTGTACAACGCTCAGACATTTCTGTTGTTTCAATAACAAAGAAAAAAAATAAATAAATAACTACAATAATTGCAATAATATCCTAACAATAGTGAACGCCACCTGATTGCATCACGAACAAGATTTGGCACAGAGAAGTGTGAAGAGGTGTCACTGAAGCCAATAGCAAAACCTTTGTTAATTTCAATACTCAAGAGTTAAAATTGAGAGTTTAAAAGTAAATAGGTATGTATAATTAAAGCTGAAACTAGACAAGTTGATTTTTCAAGGAAATGAAAGGAACTGCTCTCCAAAACTGAAAAAGAGTACAAGTTTTCTTAAATTTCTTTTCATATACTGTCAAGTACAGGTTCTCGCAGCATTGCATTTATCCTTTCTCTACATGGTTTCTGAAAGCCTGTGAAACCAGTATCTGTGTGTTAAGGTAAGCCTGAAGAGGACATGTTTAGAATCTTGCAAATGAGATGACTAATACACATGAAACCATCGGACTCAATATCCTGAGGCATGAGCATACTGTCACCACTGACTGGTGACTCAGAAGTGCAAATGCTTCCTTCAATCTAAAAAACATTAATGTGGGAGAAAGACAGATGTTACTAAGGAATACAGGACTTAGTCTACGAGGATGAAAATTATTTTCTATTCCTGCATGTAATCAGCAGTATAAGGAAAAAAAAATAGAAAAGGCATAATTGCTTCTGATTAAGTAAATTTCTGTGTTTGTTACTCCTCCTTGTATGTGATTTGTATTGCTGTACACTATCCTCTCCACGCTTTTACAGAGCTAAAAGCTGAACCAACCCATTTTCCATTAGCTGTTTGGATATGGATAGTATTTACCTAGAGACTGAAGCAATGAAGCACTTTTACAACTAGAAGGTAGTTTAAGTAAACATGCTTTTTTTTTTTTTGTACCTTGCCTACATTGCTTTAAATTGTCTAATCTGATACTTATCTTCAGTTTTTCATCACTTAGATTTATTTTCTCCAACATGAACAAAGCATGTTTGATCTCCAGGAGCCATTATTACAACTGCTAAATAAAGGAGCACAAGGTAATTGTGTAATGCTATTTCAGATCAAAATACACTTTGGCCAATGTGTCTCTTCCTTTGATATATGATGCACATTTCCAATTTTTACCACGTTTATGAAGCTTAGTGTCTATTTGTATGTGTGTTCAAAGAAAACTGCTGACTGAGATCTACCAGGAGTTTATCTTGTTGCCACTGATTTTATCTTCCTCCTGCCTTTTTCACAATTAGTACTGCATATTTTGAGATTAAATCTGTCTGGAATATGCTTTATTCTATTGAACAATCTGCAAACAACAGCGAACAGCAGCATGGTACTGTCACCACTTGGAATGTAGTAGGCTGATAATTTTCCTCATAGAAGGTTCACAGAGATGCAGAAGAAACATGACATTTCTTGAAATAAGCCAGTATAAAGATCAGAAAGGTAGATTTTAAGGTTATTGCTGAAGGGCAGATTGGCCACATGCAAGGACTGTTTATATAAACTGTGTGCAAAACTGCATATACTAGAGTGTTTCTTGGGAAGAAGAAATATTTCATGGTCATACTAATTAACAATCTTTATGAAATACAGTGAATGGGAAATATTTGAACCTTCAATCAGTGTAGAACAACAAATACATTTTCATAAATTTCTGAAGTGCACCTGGATTTTGAGTATCTGAAAATATAATTTCCTTCAATTTTATCAGGCACTTCAATAAAAGAGGTTTTCTCTGCAAACAGTGCCTATCATAATTTCTTGCATTTTCTCTCAAGTCTAATTAAAAAAAAGTCACTTTGACAGCTCATTCCACCAGATGGAACTGTTCATAATTCATTTGTAAATGTTCTTATTCAGACATTAGCACATATATTATAGACAGCATGCACAGTATATATATGCTGAGAGTCCACACCAAGATAAAAATAAAAGAGCTACTAACCACCCTAAACTTTTTCTAACTTAAGAAAAGAGAGAAGACAAAATTTTAGTGATAAATTTATTTAGAGTAGAATAATCAATGTGTCCTGTTTGGTTAACTGTTTATTTTTTTCTCCTCAGAAGACTGACTACTCCTTAGCGTCCAAGATTTTGCTTCCTAAATGTTTCAAAGTTGAATGTTCTTTAAGAAGGTATTGCATGAAAAATAAGCATTGCTAATAAGAATGTTAGAACAGGAAATAATTGATTAATGCCATGAAAAGCAAAGAGTATTTCTTAACAATCAACATGCATGCATTCTTCCTGTGATACACAGCAGCTTTCTGACTCTTTTCTATTTTTCTATGGAAAATTGCATCTTTACTGTGAAATTATTCAGCACAGTTTACACAAGCAAAGTGTTGAGATTAAAAGCCAAACGCTTAATGAAGATTAAGTGAAAAATAATAGTTAACTTATTATATCTAACTAATTGATAAAGGAGATTTCTTGCACAATAAACAGGGTAGGTGAGAAAAGAATCTCCACTATGAAATGGGATAGTCCTACCAGCTCATGCTGGGACTCTGTGGGTAGGATGACAAAAATAAATTCTCCCAAGCAGACTCATCCTCTGTTCTCTGTGGATAGACCTTATGCTGAAGATGGACCTCCTGAGTGAGGGAGCTTCAAATCACTTTTTAGCAGGTTTTTTTGCCAGAGGCATGAAAGCTCTGCTTGGACAAAGTAGAGAATCAAGACATTTTGATCTGCAATTTTTTTCTTTCAAAGTATTTCTTAACTGGTAACAAATTCAGGAAAAAATGCAGACATCAAATTATTGTGATTTCATTGGTAATAATTGCACGTAACAAGTCTCAAATACACACTAGCTTGTTTGAGAAAGTGACTTGAAAGATGCAGTTTGCAACATGTGCATTGAAAAAATATAGCCTTTGATTCTACAGAACACTTATGGAGATGGGGTATACAATAGCTGTCAATAATATTCAGCTAGAAGCTAAGACTTGTATCTCCTAATGGTTTTATGTACATTCCTTTGGAAATGATTGCATTTTTCTGAATGTTTTC
This sequence comes from Haemorhous mexicanus, assembly GCF_027477595.1. NCBI lineage: Eukaryota > Metazoa > Chordata > Aves > Passeriformes > Fringillidae > Haemorhous > Haemorhous mexicanus. Next base: position 33,142,762 of record NC_082343.1, read on the forward strand.
CTGCATGTTATTTGTATTTTAAAGTGTTAGAAAAATAAATGGTATATATGTTATACAGTACCTATAATAATGCATAAAATAAATTATGGCATATGTTATAGCATAATATTGAAAAATATTATAAAATTATTAAGTGTCTCTTTTAAAATACACTAATATCTTACTTAAATGTAGTTAATATTTAGTATTCAGAATTAATCTCGTTAAAATCTATTCACTAAAGAAACAACACTTTTTAGTATCACTGTATTTATATGAAGCTGTGAATAACAGCATGATGAACAAGCTCCAACTCTCAAAGATGGAACAAAGCTCAAGGAGTGAATGTAAGTGAACCAAATATCAATGGCTGCCTGCTTTTGTAGATCACTCTATTTAGGTGCTTATAAGATGACTGTGTCTAACTTGAAAAGGAATATTCCACATTGAGATGCTTGTAAATGTATCCCCAACCAGCACAGATGGCATAAAATGCTTAATGTTGTTTTCACATGACATGTCATGCTGTGGGAAGATATGGCTGGAATAAATACATTTTATTTTGTCTTCTGATATTTTTCCATATTATTTAATTATTTGGAGAATAGTTTACAAGAAAACTTCAGTATGAGAGGTGTTTATTATATGCTCACAAGTGACTTCAATACTTTGCCGAAAATGAAAATATATTTGTATGACCTGCAAATATGATAACATTAGGAGGTACTTGATTCAGCTTTTGTATTTTTCCCAAAGGAACAGGTGTTTATAAGCTTACTTTCTCCTTCATCTACATATTCTGAACAGTCTATATAATAAGCATTTATTCAGATATCAATGGATAAATTCAGAAACTTTTTCTTTCATTGCCAGAGAAAGTAAAGATTGATTCTACCCTATTTTCATTATGTCTTTTGATGACAGAAGAAAGAAACTAACAACAGTTACATACAGAAGTGGAAAGAAAAAAGGACAGATTCTGTGTCAAGCTCTGTGCAGATGCAGAGGAATCAAGTACAATAACCTTTTACATGCAGTAGTCAAGAAATAGCACTGCACAGATACTTTTTTTTCCCTACTGCAGAACAAAGAGCCTGAGTTCATGCATCACTGAATGTGAGACAGCAGCTTCCCATCAGGGACTGGCTCTTGGGGAACCCACAGGCAAAACAATGCAAACTGTAATTAGAATACTTTTCTCTCCCATTCTGGGAATAAACAATCTTTTCATTGTTCATGTTTACACAAATAACAAAATGCTCAGCTGCATTTTAGTAACTAAAGATGATACAGTAGCAGTCTTGTTATAAATAATATATATGCCAATGTAATTTAGGATTTCTAATTAATGTAGAAATTGTTTAAGTGCTTTCAGCCTGTTGGATTGCTCAGGCATGCATTTTCTGCATACTATAGAACCTAGATTCTGTAATGTCTTTTCTGCTTAAATATTTTCAATTAAATGGTATTAAGTAAGACCACTTTTAAAAGTGGTCATACTTTTAATTTCCTTTTCAAACTTTCTAACTTTATATTAGCTAATGTGCAGGAGAAGTAGTAAAAAAAAAAAAAAAATCTGCTTGTCTGACCTCAAGTAATAACTACAGAATTTCTCAATTTTACTTTGGTCCAATAAAAAAATAGCAGTAGCATTTTTATTCCTTAAATTATAAATACTTCATAGTCATGGAAGTATCTGAATTTTAAGCTAGCCCTCTCCAATTATGTTTCTTCCTTACAAGTCCCACCTGCCTTTAAATTCATTATTTACTTAAAGAGACAAAACACATGGGGAAATTTAATATGTAATATCATTGCATAGCCTATTTATAAATAGATGCTATACTTCAGAAGTGAAAAACAAAGCTATTAATATTTTATTAGTACTCTCAATTATGCCTCTAACATACTGTACAAGGTACTTCACCAGCTGGGGATGAGTTAGGAGATCTAGTATACTTCACCTGAGTTTTATGATTCCCTTTAGGTCATTTTGTTTGGAATGCATGCTATCATAACAACATGTATGATGACTAACAGTACCTAATATTAGATGACTAATAAAAAACTAATTGCAATTACACACCATGGTCAGTTTGATGTGAAATAAATTAGTTCATTATTTGGACTTTCTGTAGGTAAGAAGAATGACCATTCCATTGAACAAGCAAATGAAAACAATAGAGTGCTTTTAAAATCTATACCACATATGACAAAATAAAATAAAGATTCGTATACAGGCAAAGATTTAAACTATTTTGGTTACCTACAGCATATGTGCTTCTTCATGAGAAGGCATCCAACCACACTGTAGGTACTAGTTTATGTTTTTCAACATTATTATCTTTATTTTAGCATACACCTGACAAAATGGCTGAAGATATCAAAATGGCATAGGATGGAACACAAGTCAGCCTTGAATGAATTTTTATTTCCTGTTACTGTATATCCTTTACCATTTATTATAAAATTGTAATGGAGAGACCTTTGAGAGAGCTTCCTGACAAATCTGACTTGTCTAGAATGACAATGTATTTTTGAATCCATTAATTCCTATTTCAGCTGATTTAAGTGACAGATAGTCTTAGAACATGCAAAAAGAAAAAAAAAATATTTCTCACTTAAAATATTTATTCCCTTTCTAGTTTTGGAGCAAAAGAGAACTTGTAGATGTCATGAAGTTAAATTTGGTTCACAGAATTTCAAGAAGTGCTTCTATCTTCTGGCCAAAGGTTGTAGACTTTGGGGATGTAAAATCAGGTGTCTAACCCTATGTTTCACTAACAGAAAATGGAACTTGATTGTCAAAGAATGGAAGCAACTCCTCAAGAAATGAGGCCCATGGTTTATTTTCTGAGGTCCTCTTCAGGCAACACAGGGCTTGGAGGCAAACCAGCTATATATGGGAGAAAGAGTTTTTTAGCATATAATACTGCATTTCAGACAGTATCTCAGACAAGCTACTGTGACCATGCACAAGGATGTTTATGTGCCTCCTGAAGTAGGCTGAGTGTAAATTTGGCTTCAAGCCTAGTGATACACAGCTCTGAATCTCAACCAGGGATGACTAGTATGAGCAATATAGCTTTGAGCCTGTAGTTTTTTAATTTAATAGCAAAAAGAAAGACTTTTTTATGTTCATAGTCACGTAAGATGATCCTGCAATTAAAAAAAAATTATATGATGTTAGGTCTTGAAATCATCTTAAAACTGCATTCTCCTTCAGGACAAAAAAAAAAAATTAAAGATCACTTCCACTTTTTATCTCTTAAAAACCAGATCTGGATCTTCTTAAAAAGATTTCATTGCAATAAAAATTGGGAAGATTATTATCTCCATCTTCTACATTGTAAACTATATGAAACAAATTGAACTAAGGACTAGACAATCAACTTCAGAAATTAGAAAGAGATGGTGGCAGCTTCTTCTGTACCTATAAAAAGGGCAGAGAATCACCCAGCACACTGAAACACTCAGGGTTTCTTCTCAGGTTGACAGGATTTATGTCTGCATTTCCTACTTCACACTGAAACTGCTCTGATCATTATATTATGCATTAGCCTGAGTTTTATGCATTAGTTTGTATTTCCCACTCTGCTCTGGTTTGCATCAGTTATTTAAATGCTTGCTGACACAGATAAGATGCAGAATTTTCAACTCTAAACAAAAAAGCATAAAACATCAAAACTCAAGTTCTTGCACTAAGAAATATTTTTATGTTGTATAATATAATAATATTTTTGTACTTAGTGGAAAAACACCTGAAAAAAGCCCTGAAAAAACATTGTCAAAAGATATTGCACTTCAAATCTGCTTTCCGTTTTCAAGGAGAAATTCAAATCCATACTTGCTAGGTTTTGGTAGGTACTTTAACAAATAGTTATGGGGAATCAGTTCCCTGCTAATGTTATAATTCAGTCCCTTATTTATTAATTATTTTCTTTTTTTCTCCAAAAACTAGTTACCAAAATAAAGTTTGCAAATAGCTTACATGCAAAAAAAGCACTGAATTTCATAAAGTTCTCAGTACCTGAACTACTTTGTTCCACAAGATTAACAATATCTAATATCATATAAGTATTTGTTATACCATCTTCTACGCTCTAGGCTTAATTCCATTCAGCCCGGAGTCAAAAAAAGTCACTGATATCAGTAGATCTAAAATATTGATTTCTGCATATATCAAAAATTACAGCAATAAGTACATAATCATCTGATTACATTATAGCATTTCAGGCAGAATTTGGAATCTGAATCCAACTCATGGGTTGGCTAGTGTTATTTATACACCTTACTTGTTCATGGCTAAGCACCTCAGGTGTTTGGTGAATCAGAAATGAATTCACCATTCATTTGAAAGGTGAATATGAAACCCATACAAAACTCAAAAGATTTTTGAAGTGTCTTTAATTCCTGATGAGGAAAAGCTGATGATTTTACTTCAGGTATTTGCTGAGATTTGTTGGAATTTAAAACTGACTGCAGCTCAAGAGGTAGTCTCTCAGAGTTGGTATATTCTCACTGTTCTAATTTGTAGTTTCTTCATGGAAGTGGAAACTAAAAAATAATTACAATATTTCTATTTTATAATTTATTTAAATACTTAAATAATAATTGAATGATTACTACATAGCTGTTCTAGTTACAAAAATCATTATGAAGCACTCAAATTCAATAGCTAAGACTGACAACCACTATATTTTCCTAACTAATACAATTTATAACTCTAGTGAACTTTGAACAGGTGGACTCAGTCTTGAAGTGCCAAAGAATTTCCAAGCCTTTGACATACAGTGAAGTCCTTAAAATACAAAAGCTGGACTGTAAAACGTAGCAGTAAAATGTAGCAGCCAGATAGACAATGGCTTCATGCACCTCTTTTCCAGCACGTGGGGAAAGGCTTTGGTACAGTACCAAGCAAAGATTCATTCCTTATTCAAGTTTATTTTCAATTTTCAATTTGAGTAAATATAATTCCAGTCTCTAATGTTTTGTCCAAGTACAGAGCACACTGTGCAGTTTAACTGCCTTTTCTTGGAAGTGCATAGTCAATCATTTCATTATTGAACCTGTGGTTCTCTGCACTCCAGCAAAAAGGGTCTTTCTTTTCAAATGATTATTGATTCAGATAATAGTCCAGATTACACCTTGATAACATGAATTATATCCTCTAATAGCACATGCAGACCTTCAGTTAGGCGAACTGAATCACCAATTGTACTCATAGTCTTGTGATTCTGTTGTGATGACTAACTTGGCCACTTCTGTTAATTAAAAGGCTATACAAATTGTTCATTTATGGGCTGATCCAATTCTCATTAAAGCTAAAATCAATGGGAATCCTTCCTGGGTCTTACTGTTCTCCAGTTATCCAGTTTGGAAGGATATTATGAAATAAGTTTCAAAAAATATTACCACTGTAAGAAATGGGCAACAAAGCTATGGGAACAATAGCTTTGACAGAAGAAATTTAGTAACACTGAGTGCTAAAGAGTTATGCAGTCTAAATTAGCCATTTTTCCCTGGTAGGTCCTGTCTGAAGTAGCCCTATTCCTTCTCGCTCTGGCGATCCCTCTACTTGTCCTTCTAAAGGAAGCCCACAAAATCCACAACCTTTCAGTTACAACCAGCCACCACAGAAAAGAATTCTCTGGACTGCAGTGCCACCCAGAGCAGGCAACAAGTGCAGGGGAAAGAAAAGGGGCAATAAATTAGTCTACTGGTAACACAATGGGGTGTTTTAAAAAATACATTGCATTCTTCACACAGATGTACGCTCTCAAGTTTTTTGTGCTGTTAATTTTCTGGTTTGTGGAAACCAGTAGGGCTCATTTTAGTTTCAAAGAACTTTGGTTAATTAGTGAAAAATAAGAAATGGTCCAGTTAACCCAAAGAAAAACAGCCAATTTTCTTTGATAATCCATAACTGCAAATGATTTAGTAAAATATCACTTTGGTAAAAAATAGTGATGAGTTCACAATTTGAAGATTTGCCAAGTTATTATTTCCACCTTAGAATGGAATTCAGTTATTTGGATATGAGCAATACAAAATAATTTGACTTAATTTATTTTTTTAGTATGTACTTTCTGATAACCTATTGCCCAAGTTGTCACAATGCACCCTGAAAAATTACAATAGTGCATACACTGGAAAATCTATAGTTTTTACATTAATAGTTGATCAAATTTTGATAATAACACAATAAATTATGATATAATAATATAATAAAGCATATTTTATTGAAGAGCATATAATAAACTACACATACATTACCTTAAAAATGTGCAAGTTAACAAAAAATTTTTATATCATTTTTGTCCACAAGCCATTTTAAAAATAGTTTTATCCTACTTTTGCTTTAGAAATTCCTAGATTGGTTATATTAAAAAAACCAGGGAAAACAGAGAAATTCTGATTTAGATCTATATATTGTATATAAAATTTATATATTAGTTAAAAAATGGTGATTGCTCTGACAATACATAATCTGCTTATGTTGATTTCTGTTATTTTTGTTTGCATAAACAGACTTACTGTTACATACATTTGACCACAAAGAGATGCTTTGCACACTATACAATGGTAAAAGTTCATTTATGTACTTTTCTGAACCTTAAGACTAATGGACTTCTGCACCTGTTCGTGCAAATGAGAGTTTTAGTTCCCATTCCACTCATCCAACTGTGACTACAAGCCCAGTAGTTTTACTTCTGACTATTTTTCTAATCTTTTCTATCAGATTATTTTTGCTTTGGAGAAATTTTTGGTATTAGAAGTAATAATAAGCAAAGAAACTTATTTTGAATCAATTTTAATTTATGTGACAAAAAAGCCTCAAAAACAACAACCCTCCAAAACCAGATCAAGCCTCTGGTGATAACAAGGGTTAAAGCATCCAGTCAGTTCCCACTCAGCATGCAATTCTGTGTTCTCTCACTGACATAATTTTGTGTTCATGGCAATAAAAAAAATATAACTGCTTACTTTGTTCAACAGTTATATCTCAAGATATATTTAAGTTCGGAAAATAAATTATCCTTAAAGCATCTACTGAGATTTTTATTTTACAGTTAGGCATCATAAAAATGATATACATTCTTTACATATTCTTTACATTTATTTGCAAGAATTAGCTCTTCTAACATGAAAGTCAGTCAAATTTCTTTTCTAAGAAGAAATTAAGTGAGAGAGCTTACCTGAAAAACACAAAGTGTTTAGGCATTACTTTAGTACCAATGTGTACCAATGGCTACACAGTGAATGCTTGGACAATGAAAAAATCTACAAATATATGAGAATTCTTGATACAGATTCAGCCCAAATTTTCAAATCACTGGATTAGTTCAGAAAGAATAGCATGAAAAAAAGCATTTTGGAAGACTATCAGGTTATTTCCTTAATGAAACAGGCCTCTATCAATAAAGACACCAATTTTGCAGCTTCATCTGAACTCCATAGGTATGTGATATTTCCAGCTTATGCTGAGAGAATTTCATTATAGCAGATCAATCAAAATACAGAGAAAAAAACCTGTAGTGGAAAAGCTACAATAAACCAAATAGAAAAGAAATTTCAGGATAGCAATGATTTATAAAATCTCTGGTCTAAGCACATGAAGGCTCATTTAAAAATTTAGACTTGCAAAGGAGCTGAAATTTCATACAGGTTTTGCTGAAAACATTGTACGAAATAATTTCAATTGGTCAAAGCACCAGGAATCTGGTTTGCCCCCAACAATGTAATTCTGAGCACTTTATGCATTAATGGCACACTCCATTTTGGGTAAGCTGAGCCTGTCAAATAAACTGTAGGCTCACAGATGTCCATTATATCCATTAAGTAGCTAATCCTCACTGAAAGTAGTTCCCCCATCAAGTCCCCCAGTATGGTTGCACCTGCAATCCTTCCCTAACTAACTTCTGTTAGAATGAACTGCGTTAAACAGAAAGATTAAAATTCTGAGGTATTTCACAGGCTTGGGGCAAGGAACAATGACACATGCAAGTATACCAACTTTTGAGCAGTTTGGGCAAAGGTCCCTCATTTGTCTTCTGTAGAACCATCTTGATCAGATTTAGCTGCAGCTATAAAACAAATCTACCTCTGCTGCACTTTCCCTGTTTATAACTTGCACTTTTTTTACACCCATAGAAAAGAAAGATCCTTTGCAGTTAAGTACCACCGCCAGCTTCTATCCATGCTGATATTTTGTATATGAATTAGTGTACATATGTGTACACAGAAAGTGTTTATGAAATAAATCTTTAAAATGTTTTTTCTTCAAATTACCATGAACTGCACTTATAAGCAATTTATTTTCACTCAACTGCATATAGGGCAGTCTTAAATGGAGACTTAAACGGATAGTCTTACGTTGACAGTCTTAAATTGATAGTCTTAAGTGGTCTATCAATTTAAAAATAGTCACTTTCTTAACTGGAGATAAGATTTGAACCCAAGAACATCGCAAGTTGACCACCAACTCAGATCTGCATAATTAAAAACATCCATGAAGAACATGGCTATAAATATCCTGTTGCCTGCCTCATTTAAATCTTTCCTTTGCATTCTAATCAGATAGAAACAGGATCCAATTCCCAATTTGAAAAATAAACACATTAAAGGAAATTAGTTTAGGCATCATTACAGTGTACATACACGAGTGTTTTTTAATGGACACTTGCTATACAGCATTTAAGTACTGACTGTAATTTCTCTGTGTGGCTAATTTGACCACACATATTGCAAACTGTTTTCATTTTCCTTTATTGTCCTCTAATGAGCTCATCAAGAGTATATAATTAGTGCAGTAAACTGCCTAACACAGGCACTGCCCTAAAGCAGCCAAGCAGAGTTCTCGACTAGCCCACTTTCCCACCGGAACTTAGTACTGTTAATGGCCCATGATCAGTAGGAAGATATCGAGGGATATGCTCTGTTCTAAACAGCTTGTGATCTCTGGCTCGAAGCAACAGTTCTGGGGCTATCACCATCTGTACTGACACACAAATGAAAGTTGTCCTATCTCTTTTTAATGAAGCTACTGAGGTCAATTAATAATGGCTTCAGATGCCTGAAAGACATGTATGACTGAGCAACTGGATTCTAGAGCAATTTCTCTTTGTGTATAAAGGTTTTAATATTCTCTGCAGCAGGTAGTCCTAGAACTCTCTGCTAAAATCTGAATCTAGAAGTAGATACGAGTTTACAAAGATATAACATATAAAAGTATGAAAACATTGCAGACACTTAAGAAGGGCTGAAACAGGGATATAAATATGGTGTAACAGTCAGGTGGTTTTCAGTCTAGGTAGCTTTGGAGGACTCAGTACTTGAGAGGTATCATTCTTCCCTTCCAAAATACATATCATAACAAACCAGCACTTTGAAAAATGGGCACCTAAAGAATCTGGTGGCTAGGATTTACAGCATCTGCTACATGGTTGTCAAAGATCCATATGATAAAGAGATTCTCATGCAATATCTATGTTATCATATAGAAATTCATTCTAATTTTTTTGATCTGTATCCTGCAGGAGATGGCTATATTAATGCCAGGAATTACAAAGATACTTGGTCTTGCCACAATGTTTTGGTCACTCTGTTTTTGACACCACTGGCCCCCAAAATATGTGGAAAACTGTTGATAGCCAAGAAACAGCACTGCATTACTATCTTTTCTACTTCACAACTGGCATCAACAAGCCCTCTTCAAAGGAGATATGGCATAGACTGTGAATAAGCAAGTTCTTCAATACTTTTACAAGCTAAAAGTAAGAAATTTCTTCCAGAAGAGTAGGGCAACAACTGTGCATACCCACTAAAAGTGTCTGTGCATCGATCTGTATATGTGTAAGTGTACATACACAGGCATACATGCAGTTAATGTCCACAGAATCATTCTTGGATATTTTCTTAGTATCAACCAATACAAATTATTAGACTGTGCTTAATCACTGGGGACAGGAGTAACTAACAGGAATGTAAGGCAAGGAGCAATAAAAGCTAATAAAGAATGCATTGAAAATTAAGGCAGAAATGTAAACTCAGTTACTGTGAAATCTGAAATCACCATTCCTCTCCAATCACTTCTGATTTATCAGAGCCTGCATAGCAAAATAGCACACTCAGGAGCTTCTCTGGTAATTAGTTTATCGGGCTCTAATCTTCTTCTGCAATTAATCATGTAAAATCTTATCACCAGTTTAATTTCAAACCCTGCTGTTCATCTTCTAAAGAATAAAGTACAGATATATATTGTGGTGGAAACAGTTTTCCACTTCAGTAAACACTTAAAATCTAAAAAAGAAGTTAAAAAAATCTGTGCACAAATGAAAATTCTTTATGGAAGGCTAAAGTACCATTATAATCCATCTTCCAGTGTTGCTGCAGCAGATTAGGAGATTTCACATCACAATTAAAAGTGCTGGAAAAAGGAAAATTAACAGTAGCATAAGAATAAAAAAAATAGAATAACCTTTTAAGGGTTTGCTTACATGTATTTAGATTTTTCTGTAAATAAATAAATAAATACATATGTACATACATACGGCATATACATTATAAAGATTATTAAACATACACTTTTGCTCAACATCAATAACTATTTATTTTGATTTTCTAAAATGCATTTGCAAATAAAATGGAAAATATATAAAGCAAAATCAACAATTATTAAGGATATATAAATAAAAAAAAAGTTAATTGCACAACAGTAGGGAATTGTTTGTCACATTCTTTCCTGGATGACATTGCAAGCAGCACTAGATTTTAAACAATGACTCAAGCAGTCATGAATTAAGAATAAAAAGAAGAAATACTGTAGACCTAATGTATTATTCTACTCTGTTACAAAGCTGCTATTTAAACTGAACCAAAGAGGCCTTTCAAATAGTTTTTTTCAGTAAGTAAAATTCCATAAAGTTTACAAAATAGCAGTGTTTATAGAAACTGCATAATAAGTTAAAATTCTTTGATTTTACATTATGTATTATAAAATGTTCATGTTTTTAATATATTCTCATATCTAAAGCAGGAAATATGGAGTTTACAATGTTTTCCTCATAGAAGAAAGGAGAAAAAATTTGAGATATACTGCAAGTCCTCAGGAGTGAAAGAACATAAATACTGACGAGAACAAACTGGAAGTATGGAAAACATCCAAGTTAAAGTAAATTTTTACCCTTCCAGATCAATACACTTCTAGTTGCACTTCTAGACATAGGTTAGATCTACATTAGATCTATAACAGAAAAAATGAAATTTTGTTCTTAATTGCAATTATTCTCCTTTTTATTTTTTTAGAGCAGAGTAATTTATTAGAAAAGTTTTAAAAAATCTGAAAAGATGTGGACATAAATCAGGTGATAAGATTTATCTTATCTGGGGATTTTACTTTTGAAATAGAAGATTCTATTATTGAAATTAATTTTTTATTTCCTGCACCGAAACACAAAGGTCATTCCTTAACTTAGCAGTTCCTTAAAAGTATTTTCCCTACAATAAAGCTACCATTTATGTAATTTTTTGAACTAAAATTCCATACTGAGTAAGCTCTTGAAATAAAATTAACACCTCTCTTAAGACATTTGACAATACCTATTGCGTGGATCTAGATGTATCACTGTAGATTTTCTTGTAATTTATAAGCTGTGAAAGACTCTTGATTTTCACAATGTCATTTCATCACATATGTACTCACCCAGATGTTAAGCTTTGCATCTCAGACCCCGGTTGTGGATGGATTTTTAAGAGCATTCCCACTTCCTGTTTGTATTTCAGTCTACCCCAAGCCACAGTGGGAAATCACAGATTTGTGCTTCAGCTAAATTTCAAAGGAAGTCTCTTGAAAGAAAATCAGTGAAGTTACCCAGTGGTAAATTCTATAAAAGTTTCTGAGACCAGAAAGTTACCCAGGTACAGAGCTGAAATTGCTGAAGAGCTTGCCTGTCATTTTTTATGAATTCATAAAATTTCACTTTTTTTCATATTGGAAACACTGGCAGTCCTACTGTGGAAGATAAGCAATCATAGTTTAATGCTATAGTGATGATATAGCGGCAGCTAAATGGGATTCCTGGCCAGCAACATATAATTGAAAAGGTACAGTTTGGTCCTGTCCTGGCCAGAGGTAGATGTTGCACAAAAATCAAAGTAACAGGAATTAAAACAACATGTAGGCTCACAATTACTTCCAATGTGAAGATAATTTATGTAAAAGGAAACATAATACATAATTAATATATGCCTATCTAACATAATTAGTGTTCAGATAAATGACTTGTGGCATGGTGATTGTCACTGCATCTGATAATGTGGGCTTCTGCATTTCAGCACTTCCGCTTTTGGTTAGCACCAGATTCTGTTCTCATAAAGATTTTGAACAGGCATGCACTTTATGAAATCCTCTGTTTCCTCCTGGCAATTGTTTCACTGGGATCAATAACTATAAAAAGTTGTCTCGGTGTGAATGAGGATATGGGAAGTGGAGCCATTGCCTCTATATGGCTCTACTACATAAACAGCACATTGCTTGTCATTCTAAAAAATGCAACAAGGGGGGGGCTTTCTCTTCCAATGTTGACATACAATTGCACTGGACAAAACATGGTAAATGTTATTTATAGAAGAGTAAATGTGTGCAGAATCCTGCCACGGAACAACATACTTTGTCTCTCTAATGGCACTAATCAAAGCAGAACAAATATATTTCTTCTGCAGTTATGAGAAGTACTTCTGTTAGATCAAAAGTAAAAAACCCAAAAATATAAAAAAGGAAAAGCAATGTTAATTTTTTTACTGATTAAATATTACAAAAAAGGTCGGATAGATTTTTATTGCATTATCCAGATTCTCAACTGAAATACATCTGTCGTTACTCTTCAAAATACCCCATCAAGTGTTTTAACATGCAACTTTGATATATTTGCTGTCTGAATTTCTGTACCTAATTAATGCAAACCCATAAACAGAACAAATCAATGAAGAATCTGCATATATTCCAGCCATTTAACAAATATTTTCTAATTGCCAAAGAGTATACAGACAATTTAAAGGCACAATGATATTTGAGGACCACTGTTTGTTTAACTACTCAGATTGCCCAGGTGTCCAGATTTCTTTTACCAATGCGTTGCACTGTGGAATTTGCAAATCAGCAGCAAAACAGCATGGACACTACTCCTGGAGAACTCCTGAGTGCCAGGAAACTCCACCAATATAAAGTGTCAGAAATAAGAGAGTAAGTTTCTGTGCTAATTTTTGCCTACATTTCTATGCTATCCAGCCCCACCTAGCATATCTGGCGTTGGTAGATGGTGGCTGCAGAATTGTTTCATTTTTAGGGAAGGAATAAAGAAAGGGTGCATTATGTTGGATACTAAGCTCACAGAAAAAGCATTGAATTATTTACACAGTAATACTTGGAAGGCATGAAGCCATCACAGATTCACTTTCTAATAATTAAACCAAATTAAAACTATCCTGGAAGTGACTGAAGTAACTTTGTAGTCACTTAAGAAATAAACTTTTGGAATGTGTTCATCTTCTTGTGGGCAACTGGCAAGAGCATGCTGCACAGCACTTGGCACAGTCTTTTGGGCCAGAGGTGACATCTATCTGACCATCAGAAATATATTATTTTTGTTCCAGTTCTCTCTTCATTTCAAAGTGTCTGATATAGAGATGGGTCTGGCACAGCAAAGCAGAATGGCATTTACACAGCACAGCATCAAAAGTAGGAGTGGAACAAGAATGGGGTTGATGGCACCAAGGAGTCTGTAATGGTATTCAAAAACTGCAGGGGAAGAAAGTACCCAGGCCACAAATCTTTTGTCCACACTATCTGCTGGAGGAATCATCCTGTGGATGCTTCATAGATAAAAAAATTGTGCCTCAGTTGTGCCACTCAGCACAGACCAAATCCATGCCAGGCACAGTGCTAACAGTTAAGTAACACAGATAATCAGGGAACCAGGGCTTGAACTCACTATTCCTTATTTTTTTCAAACTAGCTGTAAGAATATAGCCCATCGTCTCTGCTGCAGCCTGAATCCAGACACTGCAGTGAAAAATTCAAATGGCCACTACTTGTTTTCAGTACAGAAAGTAAGCACAAAAAATCCAAGCTGAGAGTACTGCGTAATATCTCACAGTGTAAAAATAATAGTTGCTAATTTTTGTATTATATAGTAAGATGTACTTTACACTTCTGAAAATCAAAAATTAAATTTCCTTTTCTGTGAAGAAGAGATTGAAGAAGATGGCTCTATGAAGGCAATGCAGAAAACATTCATGTCTAACTAGAGTAAGGAAAAGGGGGTCTAGCAAGTTTCTCTCAATTACCAGCATTTCAAATTTGAAAATCAGAATCTCACAAAATACATTTCCAGAGTCTCTGAATTATTATTCCAGACTTATATTAATTATAATTATTATTCCAGATTCTCTGAATTATTATTTAGGTTCACTTTCATCTATTAAATCAGGACAGAATACAAAACAAATAGCAACCTGTACTTTGCATATCTTAGATTAAGAATATTATAATGTAAATATAAAGACTTTTTTCATTTTATTATTTTCCAAAAAGAAAAGCCTTCGAGTGAAAAAAAAGGAAAAGGCTCGGAATACTCTTCTTGCACGATCATATACTCTACTATTTAGATTTAAATGTACAATACACCTATACTATATATCACATTCAACTTATGTAATGTTTTGAAACCTAATTAAAAAAGAGGTTTTTTTTTTTTTCAAGGCCACACACAATTCTAGTTTTGCAGCTGGCCTCCACAAACAAGTCTCTGGTCCTACTTTGAGTTAGTTACATGGGATTTTTCTGGGATTACATACAAGAAATAATGACACTTCACTACCTACCAGTCAGCCAAAGGACCAAGAATACTTTCTGTAAGCTTGATAAAAACATGTAGAAGAGGTCCTCTGTTTAGTTTTCAAGAATATAGGAAATAATCTTTGCATCTCCTCAACAGAACCTTGAATTGCTAAACTTGTAGGAAGAATTTAACAGAATCTTCACTATAGATCTGCCTTCATTAGAAAAATAAAATTTGCATTCACACATGCACACACACACTTCTAATGTTTTCTGGTTCTATCCTTACACATGCAGTATTTCAGGTTCATGATTTTCCCTTTCACATAGAAATATGTGCATGCCAACCACTACTGATCATTTAAGTTTGCTGGATCTCTTCCTGGTGGGGGCTCATGACACAGTAGTTTCCCTATGACAGTGTTTGTTTACATCAAAGAAAAAATATTCCAAGGCAACAAAATCATTCATGTCTGATTTCATCAAACTGTTTGCGTTACTAGCAGGTGGTTAAAAAAGGTATGAGTGAGTTCATTTAACAGAAAGAAAATACAAACAATCTTTCAAGAAGAGATTCTGGGGCCTAACAAGCATGTCTCTGGTGCCACAGGGAAACTGCCTTTTCATAATGCCTGTGAAAACTATTTGTGGTGCTGCTCAAATAGCATACCACATCATGTTTTTATTACAGAGACTGCAATTGCAACTCAAATTATCCATATGCCTTACATTTATTTTTCTAGAGTTGTAATCATGAACATCTCTGAGGATTTTCCTGTTATGCCCACTCCACTGTTTAGTTTTGATTCGCAATTGTCATTTTTGTGATAGATTAATCTACTGGGACAGTCTGCTTCTCTCTAAAATCTAACCCATGGACAGTGTACTCACCAAAGCTGATTTTGCCCCTAAAAAGACTAACCTCTCCAGGCTCTCCCTGCAATCAGTGGAGACAGGTCACTCCAAAGATGAAACTTTCACATATCCAACCTTTCTGAATACATTTCATCTCTTTGCATTGCTAGTCAGGAATACAATATATTAAGTATTGTTTAAAGTATAGATCAGCATTTAACATCATACTCTTCTATTTAACAGTAAAGCTTAGAAAGTGTTTGGTTCTCCTCAAACCAAAATACAGCCACCTAAAGAGATTCAGGTAGCTTGGCATATATCTTGGTTCATTTCACTGCTCTCATGCACACTCAGTCCAGCCAGCATGGCTGAAAAGTATACTTACTCACTTTGTTTATCAAATCACAACACACAGATGGACAACTTCTGAGATAATCACAAGGAAATTCCTAAGTATTAAACTGATAACAAGAAGGAAACCATCTCAAGAAAAAAATATCCTCAGAAGTACCTTCAATACATCACAGAAATATACTTTAGCTACAGCTATACTTCAGCTAATTTCAGGAAACTTTCTCTACAATGACAAGGTTAGGTAATTTTCTTTCTCCATTTCAAAACAGATCTATACAGTTTGCTTGCATTATACTTCCCTCAGTGAGGTGAAATTTATTAAACATGTAATTTACTGGATAGACGTAATAAAAAACTTTTCTCTGTAATGCTCCCTCCTATTTGCTCTGGCTGAGCAGGAGTTAATGCTTAAAGGTATTCCTTAAATTCAGTCTTAAAATCTATTTCACTTTTTTTGGTGGCATTTGGTAAAGGACTCCCTTCTTACACAGAGACACTGACAATAATAGTACACCAGGAAAACAAAAATAATTTTTTATTCTCAAAATTGGATTAAAAAATTAAAAGTAAACTCTTCAAAAGTAGGGCTGACATAAAATACAATGAGATTAGGAAAGGAATGAAAAATGTGGGAAAATGCTAGGAGGAAAAAGGAGGGCTGACAGACACAAAGGTGAGGTTTGCAGGAGAACATTCTTTGAACAAAAATTTCCATTTTATGCATCCAGTTTCATTCCTTAGTTATTTGCTAAAATTTGTTTGCTTTTCCTTACACTGCTAGCTACAGAAATATTCAGAATTTTTATGTCTTATTAGAATTTCTGCTCTCTTAAAGTATATAAAAGAATAAATTTATCAACATTGTTTTTACTATCTTATACTATCTTATACTTTAACATACTCCTAGAGAAATATAAGGATTAATGTTTAGGAATATACTTAATATAAGGAACTATACTTAAATTTAATTTCAAATCACAATCTCTAGCTCAGTTCAATGTCACATCATTGTTACATAGTTGAACTTGTGTAAAGCTTCAGAATTCTGGTCAGGGACCATGGATTATTAACTCATCATAAAAAACCCCATACAAATACATCAGAAATGCATCTGCTTCTGTCTTTAAAATTGAACATTAAGTAAAAAACAAGAAACAACATATGAATACACAGGGATTGCTGGGAGTGAAAAAGAATGTATACAATTACTGTTAAAACTATAGAAAATCACTTCAGAATATCAATGTCTTAACCAATGCCCAATTGGTTAAGCATTCCAAAGCATTATGGAACTAGAAAAGGCATTTTGCATTGAGACAAGAAGTACAGTACCATTTGACAACCTCTGCTTTGTATATTGGCCAAAGTCATTTCCCATTTCATTCATCCCTAAATGGGTTTCTGGTCACTGGCCTGGAGAATCAAAGGCAGAAAGCAGGCACAAGTAACCCCATCACTGTCATGTGTCAACTGAGCTCGAGGGTAGCTCAACAACTGCTAAATCTGAAAAATTATTAACAACCTTAATTATATATTGATTTGATTTCTTCTTATGTACTGTGACACATTCTTTTTCTTAGAAACTGTATCATAATACCCAGAACAAAGTGAGAAGAGAGAGAATTGAACAATAGCTTTGGGAATTCTTACATTTGCTGAATTTTGGATTACCTTTTCAAAGCAAAAATAACAGGGAACCTAACATGGTAGAAAGCCAACATAAAATCAGGTGTTCTGGGGATTGCTTATTTGCTTTTGGATTTTGTTTGGATTGGTTTGGTTTGGTTGGTTGATTGGTTTGACTTTTTTTCCCCCCCGAAAATAAAATTCCTAGCTGAAACTTCTAAGTTTTGAATTACATTAGTGAGCAAATTCTCTGCTCATAAATGTCTGATCTACTTCACCTAATTCTCAAATAAGAAAAGTCAAAAGGGTACCCCTCAGCTAGTATAGTCCTGTCAAAGACACAAAGATTTCCATGCACTAATTGCATCAGTATTGGGACAGCCAGATGATGTTATAACAAGAATACATATTTTTGCTGGAGTGTCTGAAAACAAAGATGATGGATGTGCAATATAAAAAAATAAATCAATAGTCCAAAGCTATGGGCCTCACAAAATCAATTTTGTTGCCTAGAGTGTTCTTCAAAAACTATGAAAAAAGCAACATCTTGAAATGAGATGAAATGATATAACAGAATAATAACTGAAAGACCTGAAGCACTTTAATCACCTGAGTATTTTGGTGGTTTAATCACACTGCAATATTTATGTTCCCACTGGTATCATTCCATTATATGGGGCTTTAATCTGTTTTCCTTGAGGGAGAGAGAGAAATGCCACAAGAAAATTGTTACCCATACAAGGACTTCCCTCTCTCCCAAGCCTCTCTCTCCCCACTACCTGTTGGTTTTGGGGAGAGAGATAATAATATAAGAACCGAAAGCCTGGTGCAGAACACATTTCTTTGATTTTGGCATCCTCACACTGACTTTCACAGAAATATTTTTCTCAGGACAGAAAATTGAATTCCATCAGTTTTAATTAGTTCTCAGAACTAATTGAGCGCACAAATAAAAACATCTGCAATTAAACAAACATAATCAACTTAAAAATATTATGTGAACCCAGATTTCAGATGTATATTCAAAATTAAAAAATGCCACCTTAATAAATGTGACAAGCTGAAATCATATGTCTCCTCAAACTTAAGGCAAATTTGTTTGCAAACATGTATAAAAAGAGAATTATGCAGAAAAATATTTTCTTGGAATTACTTAGTGTGTACCTCTGAAAGTAGTTCTACATGAAGTCAACAGCAGAAGTCCAGCTGAAGAAATCACTTCTCAATCCCAACAACCAACTGCAAACCAATTGTGTGAAAATATAGAAATCAATTACCCAGAAGAAAGGAATAACTCCTAGCTGGAGGGGCAGTAGTCAAATTTTACAGTTGTAAGGCGCACAATTGCAAAAACAATTGTAAGGGGCAGATCCAAAGAAAGTCTTTATATCTAGAGAACACATGTAGGTGTCTCAACTCTTTGCAAACTGAATCAAGAGCCTGAAAAGATTGACAAAGAAGTCCAGAGGTTGCTGCTTACAGCGACTCAATTGAAAATGAGAAGTTCAGGCACAGGTATGATCTCCATTCATCCAAAATCTAAAGGCCTTGATCCAGAGCAGCAGAACGGCAGGTGAAGTTCTGATCCACCCAGGACAGCTAGGGAACTGTGAACCTATGGATGTGTAATTCCACCAAACTGGGACGTGTGCTAAACTAGCTGATTCCGTGGGTAGTATTTTCTAGATGAATCTGTGCCATCCTGCACCATCCTTTATGGTGTGGTTCACTTAAGTTCAGCAAAGAGTTCAGAACTCCTGCCCAAAGAAGAAGTTACAGATGAAGCAGTTACACAAGTCAAGCAGCAGTTGAGAACTGTGGGTTCTAGTTCCAGCTTGCAAAATTGTACATGCATTTTATTTTTTTAAAAATAGCATGGAACTATAGAACTGCTTAGGTTGGAAAAGACCTCCAAGATCATAAAGTCAAACCATGAACTTAATCCTGTCAAGTTCACCACTAAATTATATCCCAAAGTGCCACATCTACAAGTCTTTTAAACACTTTCAGGGTTGGTGACCCCACCACTGCCAGTCTATTTCAATGTTTGACAACCCTGTCCATGAAGAAGCTTTTCCTAATGCACAATCTAAACCTTCCCTGACACAACCTGAGGACATTTCCTCTTGTTTCATTTCTTGTTACCTGGGAGAAGCGACCAGCCCCCACCTTGCTACAGCCTCTGTTCAGGCAGTTCTAGAGAGCAAATGAGATTCCCTTCTAGTCTTTTTTTCTCCAGGCTAAACACCCCCAGCTTCCGCAGCTGCAAAAAGACTTGTGCTCCAGACTTTCCCCAATTTCATTGCCCTTCTCTGGACACATTCCAGCACCTCAATATCCCTCTTACAATGGGAGGCCCAAAACTGGACCACAGGATTGGAAGTGTGGCCTCACCAGTGGTGAATACAGAGGGACAATCACTTCCCTCATCCGGCTGGCCACACTTGCTGATACAGGCCAGGATGCCATAGGCCTTCTTAGCCAACTCAATGCCAAACAAGCCACAAATAAAGCTGCAAGCCAAATAAACTAAAATAACTATGCATGTTGTGTTTTGATGTTAGTACTACAGCTATGCATTGGATTTGCTCAAAGCATGCTTCCTCTATGGACTTCTCAGGGAACTTAAACACTTCCTTGTCCCATTTGGAGGCCAGATACAGATCTGCTGATATTAAGACAGGTATTAGCACCCAGTATAAATGGACATACAGATGCTAATGTAATTCTGCACAAGTCTAGTCCTGAATGTCCAAATCCTCCTCAAACATGGTATTTCCATGGTATTTATTTCCCAAAGGAACACAAACCGAAGAAATGTATTGAAGCAAAGCATGATACGAATCCTTAATTCTATGAAAATAATGTTTCACTGACATACCACACTTCTGTTACTTTGTGAAAGCTCTGATAAATTGCCAAACAAACTGCTGATTGAGGCTTACAAGCCCTTTCAGGTTATATCCATTTTACAGGTGTTTCTACCGAAGCAGAGGAAGAATTTAATGTTTCCATATTTTACTTGTCCATGAATTTTCTGTGAATTCAGAAGTCCTAACTCATACACACCCCGCTTTTCATTCAATAGAAAACTCATTTTCTTGAGTCATAATACCCAAAAAATTAAAAAAACTGAAAAGGGAAAAAGAAAATATTGGATGTAATGTATCATCCTCTGACATGGGAAGATTTTCATTTTTCTTTTATCAAAAAATTCGAGATGCTGAATCAATTAGACTATTAACACATTAAAAGTGCTAGGTGGGAATAGCTTCAATTTAATCACAGCTGAATTAGTTCTATTTTGCAGACTTCTGCAGTATTTTAAGCTAAGAAATGAGATAGTAATTAGAAATTACCCAGCAATTATGATCTAAGTGCAATGATTCTCTCCATATGTTAGAAAGTACCTGACAGAGTATTGATTACACATTAGAAGTTTACTATATAATCAGCTTAAAATCACATGGTTTGTATTGGAGATACTAAAGCAACAAATGCTCTAATAGAGGTGCATCTTGGTAACTCCCAATTTTTGTGCTTCAGAGTTCCAGTGAATTTTTTGCAGCTTTATATGCAATAGTGGTCATTGAAAAAAATTGTGATTGATCAGTGCAAAAAAAGGTGAGACAACAGATGATAATGGTTGAGGATCACTTTCCTGCTTACTCAATTACAACATAAACCACTATTTTGTGAGACTTAAACTTTCAAGATGAGAGTCATGACAAAAAAATTTGAGACAATTTTGAAAAATATCATTAAAAGACCATCAGCGGATGTCATAGATGAGAAATGTTTTGATGTTCTTAAAAACATTGAAGAATATTTGTTAAATAAATATCCTTAGAACTGTAATTCACAGAAAGCTTGTTGAAATAATATCATGAATCACAGTTGGGAATGACAAAAATATATTTTGCTTCTCAGCAGTATGGTAATAACATTTTTGGAGTGCAATCAATCTGTCTTCATCTGCTTAAAAAGGTGATTTACTGACAGATGCCATTTTGGGAAAATCACAATATTTTTCATTAAATGTTGATGAATCAGAACATCCTGCATCCTCTTGTACTGAAGGTATATATTAAAAACAACCCAGAAAATGTAACAAAACTAGTTTCTTCATTTAGATCCGTGTTGTCATGGTGGTCCTATTCCTTTGAAGTGTGTATCCTTACAGCCACATCAGAATCTTTGTTCTCAAATTTCAGAAATTATAACTGATGGATTTCAAAGAAAGCTTAGAAATAATGAAAATCTTGCAATATATACAAAGTAATAGGTAGAATAAGTGTCAAAATGAAGCAGAAGAACAATGTGAAAACTGTAGAATACAATTTATGTTACTAGTATATTAGCATGGTTTATTTTATCAATAATCTTTCGGCATTGAATTTTTTTAATGTAAATTTCAACCATGAATCAACTAATTCTCTGGGAATTTCCCTTTTCAGTTTAAAAGAAAAAAAAAAAAAAGCTAAAGCTAGTAGCACTGGAACTCTGAGACAAGTTGCCTGAGAATAGTTGGAAATCTCAGAGTTCATAGGAGAAATTAAGAGAACCTCAAATACATTACTTTGTAAATATTGATGTTAAAAGTATCTGGGTTTGTTTGTGGATTTTTCTTATTCTGAAAGATTAAGATTTCTGAACACAGAGTTTGCAAGATGCAAGATATGTTAGAAGACTGACTTTTGAAAGGACTTTTGTATTTCCCAGAGAAAAAAGCAAACAGTTGAAATCTTCTGGGCAAGAGATTTTTCTTTAGAGCACATTCAATCACATTAAAGGATAATTGCTGCTTCTCACTAATACCCATGAACCACTTGGAGGAGCATCACTACCTCTGGAATACACAGGCAGTTCTGAAAATACTTGAACTCCAACACAGGGAGGACTTGTATCTCTAGGCACAGTCTTTTGCTTTTGCCATTTAACACTCAGGTCCTGCTTCTTCCTTTAGAGTCTATGCAATATTACTGCATTTTGTGAAACAGAGTTCTCCAAAGTATGTGAAGTACCCTTCAGACAAGAGAATGTTTTTTCCCAAGTGAAGTTCAGGTGCTGTAAAGCATGCAGTATAATTCTGCTTTGTGGCTTCACACTTGGTTGAATGCTACAATACAACTGAATCAGGTATTCTCAGTCATACCTCTAAAATTGTATTTTCAAGGACTGGCTACATAGGTAGAGACTGTCCAAACTTTACGTGAGCTTTAAGTTATTGATAGTGTCAAGGCAATTTTACTGCAGCCAAGAGAAACTTCAGGCTGCCCTACTTCCACTGTTTAGCTCACAGTGACTGTAACAAGTCACAGATGAAATTACCATGCTGGAGAGGTACCTTCCACAGTGCAGTGGCAACTCACCCTTCTCTCTTTGAGGCCTGTAAACACTAAAAATATTTTGTTTCATCTAACTTTATTTTATATGCAGAACTGTTCTTGCTCTATATAATATAAATTGATAACATGAAAATAGCTGTTAAACTAAATATATGAAATTTTCATTTACCAGTTAGGTAAAAGAAACAGGAGAATTTTGCTGTTCCTAAAAGTCTAATGCTTTTAATGAATTACTTTCTGTTTCAGATATCATTCTGACATAAATGCACCCTAATAGCATATTCCAGGCTCTGAACGCTCCTTTTTCTCTCCTTTTTCTCTCCTTTTTCTCTCCTTTTTCTCTTTTATTTTTCTCTTCTGTCTGCTTTCATAAAATAGCAAGCTTACTGTATTTGTTTTTAAATTGTATTTACTCCAGATAATTCACAAATTTATAAAAGACAGTTTAGAAAATAAGATACACAAAACATAGGGTTTTGTGATGCAAAAGAATACTTCCATTTGAGTCTATACAGAATTTTCTTTCCCTCTTCACAAGATTTAAATGAGTTTTTTAAGAGTACATTTACCTTTAACTACAGTGGCATTACAGAGTATATAATAAGACTTAATGAGCACTATCATGACAGTTTTAGTTTCCTATCTTATATAGCAGCAAATTTATATAACAGTCCCTATGTCAGGAAGCTTGCTTGGAGACTGTTAGTCTCCTCCTGGTCTCTAGAAAATAGACAAACAGCTCTGTGCCACAGCAGTATTTCTCTTCCTCAATCACTGGAATATATTCATGTTCCCTTTTGCTCTCCTGCCACCTCTATGGCTCTGGCTAAGTGTTTCAGCAGAAAGCTTCAACCCTGTTTCAGAGCACACTCTGATCCGATGGTGAGGGTGCTCTCCCTGTCTCCACCGATAAAGACACGAGTGGTAGCATCACCAGCAGAACTTTGCTCTTTCATGTCTTAATGCTCTGCAACAGGGCACTCAGGAACCCAAGGGAAAAGAAACATCTACTGAAAGTCAGGGCCTAAGTTCCAGAGAGGGCACAAATTTCGACACACCAAATATGCTTTGTGCACCAAAAAGTCCCTTGCTCACTAACAAGACTCTTCAGAAGTTAATGGAACCCTCACCTCTGGCTTTTACACAGACTGTCTCAGGAGGATTGGATCTTCCCTCTGGCATTTATAACTTATATTGCACTGATTTATTTTAAACCTGTATCTTGTTTAAACCTGTATTGACTCAGATGGCTGAACACATTTTATATGCTTTCAATGATTAAAACTCCTTATTTGTTTTTCATCGATGCTCTCCATTTTTATAATTTAAAAAAATTACCGATAGCAATGACACATATGCTTTAGTAAACAAGGAATATATTCTTTTTATGACATTTCTGACCCTCCACCTAATGTATGGAAACATTTTGTATAGAAAGAATTTTTGTTTGGGAGTTCCAGAGTTTCACATCACACACACTGAGAGTGGTATTCACAGATGCTGAATTTGGGAAAGAGTTCCTTTCATCAGATAGATACTGATCTAGTAAGGTGGCAATGACTAAAACATGGCTTCTTCCAGTTAACTGAATTCTGGACAATCTTCCACAAAGTCTGACTCAATAGACTGCAAATCAAACAAGTGCAGGAAGATGCACCACAGTTCTTACTTTCACAGGCTATACAGAAAAGAAGAAAGAAGTACATACACTTCACTTACTGCATCTTTCACCTGTAAAAATAAACAGTGAAGAAAACAGTCCAGGTCAATTCTGGAATTTCCTTATAACTGGGAGCAAACACCTGCACCTCAGCTGCCTATTAGCTTATGTGAAAGAGAAGGAAAGAACCCTGTATTTTCTGCCAACCACCAGGGAAGGAGGAATGAAACATAATCTTTTTGTGGAAGGAGGAGACAGAGGTATTCCCTATCATCCTCATATGAGTACTGAGGAAGTTGAACAGTTTCACATGGTTGGCCTTGCAAATAGCATCTATTTCATTCCTGGTAATACTAAAGTTTCAAAATTTTTATTTCTAAAAAAGTAATGACTTAATAAAATCAGCTAATTTTGAACTATTACTTTTCATTTATTTTGGGGGCTTTAGTTCTTTAATGCCAAATATCATGACAGTGTAGTTTTATATATAGGCGCAAATTCACAGAGCACAGATCTCATGGAAATATGTTGAAAATATGTTTTCTTTTGCTCACAATACAATCAGAACTGGAAATATATTTAGATTGTGTTTAATGCCTTGCCAAGCTATGTACCTGGCTACACATGAGCTTTCCCTATTATTCATCTGAAATCACTGTAGAAAAGCCCAGTCAAGAGAATTTATGGGCTACTTCAGGCAGAAATTTGTAAAAAAAAAGCATGTGTAGTATATTCATTAATCAATGAGAGTCATTTTTACGGTCTTGTTTTGTGCCAGATACTGAAATTAGATCTGTTAGGGGGAAATCTTCCAATTCATAAGGAGCCCTACTGAAATTGCTTAAGTTCAGCCAACAGATTTCACTCATAAGCTTTCATCTCATAACTTCTGGAAAGCCACAACTGTCATCAGAAATAACTTGCATTTGTGAAATTCCATGTTACTGAATGCTTCTCACTAAGTAAAGTCAGAGACGTACATGTATTTAAAGAGATCTAAAATGTAAATTTCATTTGGGCCTTCAAGTCAGTCTCTGAGCAGGCATTTTTCAATCTGATTTGAATCTTATACTTGCTAAAGAGTGAGTATAAGGTATTATATTCTGTAGTAATGCAAACAGAAAGTATAATAGGAAGGAGTCCTGCAGAGAACTATTAAAATGCCATGAATTAAATAAAAATCCTCCTTTGAAAGCTTGTGAGGAATTAATTTCTTTTCATCTATGTGGCCACAAGTCAATAATAGGAATTTTTAAGTCAGTAACTTTGTAGATAATTGAAAATAAGTAAAGATAGATTTACTACCAAAAAATATTTTAAAAATTAATTTGGCAAAAGCAATACACATCATGCTGATTTCAGCTGATGACTGTGGTGTAAATGTACTCACAGTATATAGAACTCACACTACTGGTTATTAAAGACTGAAACTGGTGGGATCTGCACTACAAAGAAAACACATGCTTAACTGTAGATATAAATTAGTTCTAAATATCTCTATAATGAAACCTCCTAAGTGTGCAGCAATAACTTCAAACTTCATTGTTTTGCTCGATAACATCTAACTTGAAATTCTTCTATGACATGGAGTTTTCTCGACCCTCAAATTAATTAGTTTGGTCTCTACTTTTATTTTTAATCTTTCCTAAACCTTCTGGTAGCAGCAAATTACTTGTGGAGAGCACAGAATTGAATAAAACAGCTGGACTAAACTAGCGTGTTGGAGGGAGGAAAAAAGCTTTGCAATTTATTAATGTATTCAAAAGACTGTTACAAAGTTTACAATTTAATTATTGGAAGATTATAGAACTGCTTCATTGCTTCTGTACTGTGTTAAATAAACTGTACGTGCAAGGAGTAATAAATGAAATTGTTAATTTCAGTGCATCCTTAGGGAATAGTAAGAGGGGGAGTTTACATTATTTAGAGCTCCAAATGGATTTGAGTTTATATACAGTAATAAATCTTAACTACATTGTTAATTAACCCTGCCTCAAGCCCCTTTTTGCCTTAGGAGTTGAAAGACACAGTGTCTGTTAGGATAACTCACCATCCATGTGCTTAAAGATGCTTAGGACTGGGAGAATTTGCCGATAATAGGGCACCAAGGCCTCCCCCACCATTTCAGCCGACACCACCAGGTGCTGGATGACTTTCAGTGTGGTGCAGAGGACCTGTCGGTTACGAAGGTTCAGTGCATCTGTGATGCAAAAAGAACAACAGGCAGAAAGCAGAATTAATTTCTAAAATGTAAAGGGAGGGGGAGGAGTCCTCTAATGGACAAATTTAATTAAACTATACTCTGTTGGGAATTGTAAGTGGGCCTTTATTAGCCCAGCTTAGAAAGATCCCAAAGATGGATTGCAGTCCTGATGTTATAAAACACTGCCTTGTCTGATTGTTATTTGTTCCCACAATTTGTGCTGACTCTTCAGTAACCCAAAGAATGCAGCTCATTATTCCCTCATGCTGCCTGTATAATACTGGCGTGGTCCAAACAAATGAAAAATAAATGTTCAGTAAGTACCACTTGGGGCCAATGGAACTATACAACTGCAAGACAACCTGCAAAGGTTGACAACAGATGCATTCTAGTGCAACAATTGGTGTTTGTATGTTTGTACTCATTTATTTTGTGATAATTTTATTCATTCAACTGACAATTCCTACTATTCTGAGAATTGGTACAATGAAGCAAATGTTTATAGAAAAAAAACCCCAACAAACAAACCTTGTAGGCTTTTTCAAAAGAAAAACATTCTAGGGGAAAAAACGGTTTTGTCTAGCCTACTTAGATGTTTCTCTTAGCTTTCAGTGTCATGCTTCTAACCTTATGACACTAAGGCATTTCAAAAAAACCTCTTGTTTCTTCTCTTTTAATTTAACTAAAAGCAAGTACTTTGCATTCTCTCTTGTAATTAAAAATGAGTTACACTTGAAATCTGTATATTTTTTTTCCTTGCAAAATCCATCTATTTATAAAAGCATTTCTGAAATTATGCAGCTGGATAAATTTGTCAGCAGTTGTCAGTTTTGGTATGGTCTTATATATCAGTCTAATACTCCAGTGTTCTGCTCAGTTACATAGACTTCCACATCACTGCACTGGACAGAACTGAAAAAGAGAAGCTCATATCCATTACTATGTTTTATAAACACAGACATATATAAATATGTGATTTGAGACACCATGACAAAGTATAAGCATTTAGAAAAAAAATACAGCAAAGAACACAAGAAAATTTGAAGAGGAGCTATTAGTAACTTCTTCAAGAACTGCCTCTTCAAATGGAAGTATTAGGATTAAAGATATCTCTACTTATTGCAGAGGTGTTGGAGCTAGATGATCTTTAAAGGCCCCTTGCAACCCAAACCATGATTCCATGATTCTACAATTCAGTATTTCCTGTGCTGAGTTTTATCAGTGCACAGGAATGCCATTTTGTAGGGAATGAAGTAGCATTTTCAGAAAGGAGCAATGGCATTTTTCCCATCTCTTTAAGCAAATTCATTGTACCCCACCTCCTTCTGCTGCTTATCACATGCCTGCTGAGTGTTAAAAATCAGAGCTAGATCTCCAAAACAAGGGCAGGGCAGATTGTCTGTGTGAATGGACAGAGACAATTCTCAAAAATCAACTAGTAAATAATCTCCCTTCATGCCTCTTGGCATGCTTGTGAACAACATACTGAACCTGCTGTTAGAAAACAGAAAGCCCAAGATTCATCAATCTCATCCAAGCTAAAGGAGTACTGCTAAATGAATATACAGACTGAATTCCATATTGCTTATTTTCTACAATAGTCCCTGCTGTAGTCACCAGGCTGCTCTTAATTCACATTGTCTCTGAGCATAATAATGTGTGGACAGGAAGACCAACAATGCAGCATGCTCACGTTAAGTTCCAGCAAAGAGGCTAGCTATTCCAAATTATGCTTTTGTGGATGGATGTTCTAAGGCTTCTTTAGCAAAGAGAGACACTCAGATACAATGTTAAAGATTGGGTCCAAGTCTCAGGTAGGAAAATACTTCGTTAGAGTGTAACAGGCATTATTCATTTTCATGGAAGAGTGGTTGGAATAGCAAGTTTTGGGGTTCCATCATATAGATTTATTTACTACTAACTTGTCATACACATATATAATAGCTAACTGAACTAATAGGGAAATTATCACTAACACTGGCAATTTTCAGTACAATAGTTATGTCACGCATACAAGCATGAATGAATACATATATACGATTTATGAATTATTACAAATTAGTAAAATTAATTATTAATACATGCAAAATTAATTAAGGGATATAAAAATTAATCATTGACAGTAATCACTGCTTCTTAATTTTAAAAAATTGTACCCCCTCCCAAGAATAGGACTTCTGGACTGTAGGAGCTCTCCTGGACTATAAAAAACCTTATTTCTAGGCATGCAGAGCATGCCATGTAAGTGGAAATGGCTGTCCAAATACTCCTAGGAAGAACTTTTGGATGGATCACATCTGATGCTATAGACTTGTCTCTGTCCAAGTAGAGCAGCAGGTACCTGACCATTTCTCCTTGGATTATGGTGGTTTCAAACTGCTCCGCATCCCTATCTCCAGCTCAGGGGAATACAGGGTATTCTGAGAATAACTGGTTTTACAACTAAAGATGGAGGCAAAGGATGCTTTAAGTACCTCAGCCTTTTCCTCATCTTTTGTCCTTATACTTCCCCCTACAACCAGTAAAAGATTGGAGATAGATTCTCCTTAGCCCTCCTTTTGCTTCTGATATAGTTTTAGAAATATTTTTTTTATTATATTTTATGGCAGTAGTTGGATTAAGTTTTACTTAGGCTTTGGAATTTCTAATTTTCTCCCTGCATAACCTTATGACAACCTTCTAGTCTTCCTGAATTGCCTGCCCTTTCTTCCAATGGCCATAAACTCTCTTTTATACCCTGAATTCCAGACAAGTGTCTCTGTTCAGTCAGGCCCATTTGTTGGCTCATCTTTCAGCATATGGGGACAATTTGCTCCTGAACCTTTAAGATTTTCTCCTTGAAGAACATCCAGCCTTCCCGGCCCTTCAGGACCGCCTCCCAAGGATCTCCGTCAAACATGCTCCTGAACAGGCCAAAGTCTGCCCTCTGTTAAGTCCAAGGCTGCAGTTCTGCTGACCTGTCTCCTTACTTCTCTGATAATTGAAAAGTCTGTCATTACATGAACACTGCGCCTAAAAGGCCTTCAGCCACCACATCACCCACAAGGATCTCCATCCCCTCTACCAAAACATGACCAAAGGACTTCAGTGGCACTGTTCCTTGAAGAGTGGCATGCTGCACCCAGGCTTATCTCTAGCAAGCCCTGTTTGATCCCTTTTCCCCTTCAAATCTAATTTAAATCTCTTTCAATGAACCCGGCTAAGTCCTGTGCAAAGATTCTTTTCTCCCTTTGACACAGGTACCAATAGGCCTCAGGTCATTTAAACTGATCCATGACCAAAAAACTCCAAATCCTGCCAGTAACACCAGCTTCAGAGCCAGATACTGATCTGCTGGCTCTTCCTATTTCTTTCCTCATCATTCTTTGCAAGTGGAAGGGTACAGGAGAGAACTACTTCCACTACTGATCCCTTAATCGGTTGTCCCCAGACGTCTTGTTTGGACTTTATCACTGCATGCCTAAAAAATAAATAATGGATAATAATCAGAGGGCCATCTGAGGGGAGGAAGCTTTCTCTTCACATCTTTAACCCCTGCAGGCCCCAGGGAGGCATCAGACTTTTCCAAGAAGCAGGCTCAGTCTGCATAATCCACCTTCTGGTTAGCTGCTGGTGGGACCCTCCTATTAAAATGACCAGTTCATACTTTATTTATGGAAGCATTTTTGATGCAGAGCACAGGTCAACTTAACCTTTGTGACATCTTCATGCTATACGAACCATTACGCTTGTTGCTGTTTGGTACCACTTGCAGAGTCTTGTACCTATTGTATTAGGGCACCTGGGAAGCTGGGGCAGTCCCAGAGGAGATGCACTTGTTGTGCCAGCAAAAGACCTTGTCACCATTGCCCCCTATCCCTTGAGTCATTCTGTTTTTCCAGGTGAAGAAAGGACAGGGACCATGTGTCTCTCTGTGTCTTCTCAGAGAAGACAGGGTACAATTTCAGCAGTCTCTCTCTCGTCTCACTACACCTCAGCCTACCCAACTCCTCCTGGAGCTCTGCCACTAAGCTAAGGAGTTCCTCTGCATGGTGCACCTCCCACAGCTGTGCTGACTGCTGCCTGGTACTGGTATGAGAGTAAGGCACACACTGCACCCTACAGAGGTATGGCTGCAGATGGTTATGGTAGAATCACACAGACTGAGAATTTGAGTCTGAATCCCTTCAAATTGCAGAAATTGGCAGTGTGTGTTAGGAAAACACTTGTAAATATCAAAAAAAGATCATTATGACTACTGAACTGTTGTTATTCTTCTTAAATAGTTGGACTGGGCCATGCATAGCAGTCAACCAGTTTCTGGCTTGATTATATTAGGCACTTCATAAACATTCAATTAGAAGCAGTCCCTGCCCCAAAGATGCACCACTTTCAAATACATGTTTATCTTTTAAAAATCTGGTGAATATTTTCCGTGTACTACCATCACTACAAACCATTCTCCCACGTGAATAAAAGGAAGAAAATATTAATGCAGTATATGAAAAAAGTGCATTCCAGTAGAGTAGAAAATATCAGTGGCATCCAGAGTTAACAGAAATTGAAGAAAGTACTAGTATCCTTACACAGGAATGAAGAAGACCATTTAGGAATCTTGGTACACTACAGCTACATAGCCCAAATGAAGGAAAGATGCATAATATTCAAAGTATTCCAATTTAGAAAACATTCTAGGCTGTTGCCTCTTGGCCGAGAAGTCTGCTGGATCTGTTATTGTGAAGACATGGATCTTCACAGTAACTGCAAAGTGCACAACTGGTTTGCTTCTCAGTCAAAGATACCTTTCTGCTCCCTAAAGGATTTTGAGAGGACTTTCCTGCCTCATCGGTATGTATTTTAATTTGGTCCTTTAGACTACTGTAATGTTCTCTTAAGCAGCAAAAAACTCTAACCCTATAAAATGACTGTTGCTTGGTATTTTTGATGTTTCCTACTTTAATGGTATGAACTGGAAGATTTTGCTTCTGATTTAGGATACACTTTTCCAAGGAATCCTCCAGCTTAAATAGTAGCTCAATTGAAGTCTATAATGAAGTATTTTTTCATTCAAACATGTTATTTTGTACTGCTATAGCTTTTCCAAACAAATATTTTCTGAAGTACATAAAAACTTTCTTAAATATAAGAAAATTTTACAATGATAGCAGCTTAATATCTGATTTAAAAGCTCAGTATTTGAGTTTGTTCTATTTCTACCATTCAAAGCTAAAGTAAGAGATAGTTATGAAAACAGAAAGCATATTTAAAACACCATAGTGCTGTTTATTAAAGCTTGTTAGCAATGAGACAATATAAGATACCAATTTATTGACTTCAGTGAAGACTTTAACTCCATCTAGCCTCTGTTCTAGGTCAGCCTTCACAAGGCATCAATGATAATTCACTGTATTTTTAATTTCAGATAAATTTTACTGGCAATTCATGTAAACTGATGCAAATTTAGTGTTTCCTTTGTTTCCATTAAGAGCAGAAACTTTCCTTAAGATATATGCCACTTGTTCGCTTATCCATTTAGCAAGATGTTTACATATAAGAAACATTACCTAGAAGTTATATAAGTTGATATATTTTATTTTTATGTGGCAGTTTGGAAAATTCTATCTCAGTCCCAGATATTGTCTATAATAGAAGCCACAGTTCTCATCTGATAGATGAAATTGATAGATTCTATAAGCCAGGAAACAAGACAGCATTTCTCCCAATATACAGTGGATCTTTTTCATGACAAAATATAGTTCCACAGAAGAGATCAAATCAGAACATTCTCTCCCAGATAGCACATTGATATCCTGAGATTTACAGATTCTAATTAGTGTGCCTCAAGTTCTGTCTCTTCTCTAATTACTAACTATAGATTTTGGTCATTATATTAGAAGTTATGTTGATAATGTAATTTTCTTCAACTTATTTTTTCAAATACACTTGTAACCCTATGCTTAGAAGTGCACCAACATTTTCCATCTTCTATTTAGGTCTCACAACCAAACTCTAAAACCAATTTATTTTGCATTCATATCTCTCACTCAATTGGTAAATGAGGCAACAATTTTAGAAAATTCTTTGCCTGAAGCAGAACAAGATACATAGAGTATCCAGTGAGGTAAAAAGCACTCAGGATAAAAATGCTTGACTGTTGTGATCTACTTAATCTTTTTGATCAAGGTCTTATTTTAAATTCACAGAGTCAGGTTTAAAGTCCTAAGATGAAGTGTTCTCAAATGCAATTGATTAAAGTGATACACACTTCTCTTACAAAATTTTGTCCAAAATCTTCAAAGTGCATAATACTTAACTACCTGTACTTATATAATAGTTTTATGCTAAGCTTACAGAACAGTAATGAAGTAATGAAGACTGCTACAAAACACAGCATTTCAATCAAGAGTGACTAAAAACTAGAGTAAGAACCTTGTGTTCTGTACTTTTTAGAAGTCCAGTAAGAGGCTGATCCAAGTAACACCGTAGTTATACAAAAATTTCTTTCCGTACAACTGAAAGAGTGATGTGTTACAGTGAAACAATAAGTAGGATAAATAGGGGGTAAGGCATGAAAACCTTATGCCAATTTTGCCATCAAAGACCTTTTTTTGCAAAGCCAAAGTCTAAGGCACAGAAAATGCTAAGATCCAGAAGTGAAACACTGATGCTTTCAAGAAACACGATATAGCAGAATATGGAAGAGAAAGTCAGTCGGTGGCTTCTTTCAGCTTTAGTTGTGCTTCTAATTGTAGCATTTTACTAGATCAGCTCCTATAAAGGCTGAATTCTATTAACATTTGTGGACCCAGTTTAATTATAAAGAACACTTAGAAGAGAGTCCCAAAAACCTGCTCATTGACTATGCCAGTCTAGAGTTTCTATCCATTCCTTGGTGTACATTCCTTCCTCTGTGCTAAGATACTAAAACTGCACTGAGTATCCACCCTCATGATGAAAACAGGTCTGCTGTCACTGAAATGTGATGCCATTTACAAAAAAGGCCTGCAGAATCAAAGTAGTACAGGCATCTGTACTGCAAAACTTAATCTAGCATTCTAAATGTTTTCTAGATCCTTGAAGAGGGAGAATATGGACAAGAAATACCAGATAAAACAGTTTTCTTAGACTTCCAAAAGGAATTTAATAAGGTCCCTCACTGAACCTCCATAGTTTCCATAGAAATAATGACTTAGAGATAGAAACTGTGGGCAACAATAAATGATCGCAGAGAAAGAATATCACTAGTAAGGCCTTGGAGGAATCTGTGCTGAATTTTATGTTTTTCACTAGATCCAAAGGTGATTTGGAAGAGTCTTCACTGATGATAAAGAAGATTTCTGATGACATCAAGTAATTTCAGATGCCAAAGACAAGGACTGACTGAAGAACTGTACAGAACAACTGGATGATAAAATTGCAGATGAAATTCATTACTAATAAATGCTAAATATAATACATTTATGAATTCAGGAATAAATAGCTCTAACTCCAACTTTAAAAGTCAGAGGTGTTAATTACAGATTTCACTTTCCAAACATGGATGAGATTTATCTTTATTGAATAAGGAACACAGTTTCTCCTCACTGAAAAGAGTTAAGAGGAGTAATAAAGGAGCTACTTCCTAAAGCAGTTGAAAATACCTGAAATGACCAGTTTTGAGCAGAATAATCTAACATAAATCTAATTGCAACTAATTGTGCTGGTTGATGAAACCTGCAGGGGAAATATTTTAGTATTTGAATACCAGAACAATTCAAAAAAATAAGAGACCTTTGATTTCTTCAAAAGCATTTTAAGTCTATAAAAGCATGCTTCTTTACTTTTATCTTTCAGTCTGTGACCTTAATAATCAGGACTGGCTCTCAAGAACAACAGTCAGCCAGGAGGAAAATTACAATTACATTAGTGTTTTAATTTACTTTCTGTAGGTGAGAGAAATCAATATTATATGATTTGCAGAAAGCAAATGACAACAGACCAGAAAACCATATTTCTCGCATAAAAATATTGCAGAGCTTTGTGAAAGGAAGTATTTAACAGTCATTATCTTCTCCTAAATACTGTGAATATATGAGAACTATGACTATGCTTAGAACAGCTGCTAACAACACATGCAACTTTACATATCTAAGTGCAAAAGTGACACTGATTTGACATTAAATGGAAATTAACTACACTGTAGTCCAAGACAAGATTTTTCATGCAAACAGAATGAACAATAAGAAAATGGAAATCAAGTGCAAACAGAATGTGAACAATGGGAAAACAGAAATCAGTTTAATTTGGAAATTTGTTAAACATTAAAAAGGACTCCATAGGTGACACAGAGAGGAGGGCTCTATTCATTTCTCTATATCTGACTCACAAAAATATCTATTACCTTAGTTAAATATTTTTACCAAAGTTTAAGATGTCCTTGATTTACTGTATCACAGAAGTTATGTTTAACAGCATGGTAACAGTCTCAAGAAGGAAAACTTCAGTGCTCCTTAGGA
This sequence comes from Haemorhous mexicanus, assembly GCF_027477595.1. NCBI lineage: Eukaryota > Metazoa > Chordata > Aves > Passeriformes > Fringillidae > Haemorhous > Haemorhous mexicanus. The sequence goes on from NC_082343.1 coordinate 33,178,100, forward strand.
TGGAGATTATTCTTTTTGGACTCAGTCAGAAGAACTGGTTTGTTGACTGGAACTGTGTAGAAACAATACTTTCTTCTAAATTACAAGTGCAAAGATGAGAGCTTTTCTAGCTTTTGGGCCTAAGTTCAGATTGTCTAAATATCTGTTTTAGGATTCACAGCACAGAACAGAGAAGATTCTGGCAAGTGGGTGATCCAAGATACTTATGTGGTTAATTTCACATTAATATCTTCATTAGCAAAACTATATGAAGATCTTCCTAGTGATCATTTCTCGCTATTCACTCCATTATCTGTGCTATGGTGTACTGTTCCTTCATATGTGGGAGTGCATTTATAAATCAGAGTATTGAAATGATCTGACTTTAAAAGTAATGCTACTTTAAAAATATTTTTTTATTTATTTTAGAGTTGAGTTCTTTAGCTACGGTTTTTTTTTGTTTTGTTTTGTTTTTACATATCTATATGAAAGTATCACCAAGATGCTCCATAAACAATTGCATTAGCAAAAGTCAGACTGTGAGAGCTGGAACAATTGATGACATTATGCATGCAGGGGTTGAAAACTCCTACAACAACATTGCCAACAAAGCAAATGTGAATGGCAGTATGCTTGCTGCCTTTGAAAGGAGAGGAGGTGCTTCCATACACTGTGCTGCATGTCCCTGATGCTACTCATAGACACAATAGACAGAGGTGCAGAAACTTCTGGCTCACTCAGTGTTTATGCCTGCATGTGTGTCTCATGCAGAGAACACTGGGGAACCCTGAAGTCAGGAATCTGAGAGTTGCAGAAGCCTAACAAAAGCCAGCAAATGGACTTAAGGCTTTTCTGATCCATTCACTATGGGAAATGTAAAATTAAAAGTAATAACTTTTCTCGAAAATGAACACCAGAAGAAATTTTACACTCGTATAATGACCACAGAGAAAAACATGGAAAGGCTAGACAGAGTCCTCTGTTTCCTAAAAATAAAGGAACTCTCATGCAACCTACAGACATCTTGGCTACCCCAGGGGGCTGTGCCTGCATTCTGTTCAGCTCTCTGCCACCAATGCAACCTGCAATGTGGGGCAAAATTAATCTCCTTCTTCTGCATTTTTACCTGTCTGTAATATGAAAATAGCAATATGGATCTTCCTGGCAAAGAAGATATCTGGCTGTGTATTGTGCATCAGAACTTCCATGATACTGCTGCAGAGTACTTTGCTATTTGCCATATTTCTCAATTTATATGTCTTTGCTGAAGTTGAAATAACTCAGACAATGGGTTTGCCTATATCTTCTGTGAAAGGGAGCAAAAACTCCTATATCTTAAGTAATCTCATCTTCTGGGTTTGTGCTATATTTAGTTTTAGCTGGATTCCTTACAAGTTTGACATAAACAGGTAATTTGTTTCTTCTGAGTTTTATGTCATGCAATGAATGCATTTATAAACTATTTTATAATGTTTTTCCAGTGCATGATATGATATATTCTGAATTTATATTTTGAGAAATCAAAATATATTTCAAACATTTTTCTCTCTGAGAAATTAATGCCTCCAGCCAGAGGAATTTTTTCTTCCTCTGAATTTTGAGTAAAAATGTTCCTTCTAGTAAAAAAGTTCTTTCTAATGTGACCAAAAAAAAAAAATTATTTTTCAACTAAAAGCATTCTTCTTATTATTTTAATCATCTTTCAGGTATTTTAGAAGAGAATCCAGGCCTGTTAATTTCAATTGTCTGTCTTTTTTTAAGTCACTGCTTGTTTAACAAGAAACAAATTTGAAAGGATTTGGGCTTAGAATAACCCACAGATGGATTAAATAATATTATTTTCATTTTTAATGATATAGTGTTCAAAAGTGTGATCTTTAAGCAAGGATGGCTGGAAGACAAATTCCTCCTTACATCATTAAAACATAATATGGAATTCTAATATTTAATATAAATGCTTTTAGAGAACATATAGGTCTTTACTAACATGTTCCTTTGATGACCCTGCAGGCGAGAAAACTGCTTTTAAAAGCATTTTATCTGTAGAGTTGTTTTTCTGTCCTTCTTTTAGCACTTCCCCCTCAGTCATATATATTAACTTGCCTTAACAATCAATTGATTCACTCTTTCACAGTAGAAATATGGTAGTGGTCTAGAGGAAGACTGGTTAATAAGAAATAACTCACCCAGTGGGACACTTTAGGGACAGTAATCTGTGTAAACATAGCTGAGTGTATTGTGGATGCTGCTGAGTCACAGAAATGTATAGCTACAACTACACTGCTGTATTAGAGAGTCATAGGAAATTAAAAAACCCTCAAAAGTATACATTCTCAAACTCCTGGAGATGGTGGTGTCTTCTTTTACTGCTAGTATGGCTTTAATTATGAAGAAGCCTTTATCATTGATAACACTTAGACTCTTCACATATTAAAGCTGATAGAAAAGCATTTTTAAAATAAAAAATAAGCACTTTAGAATAAAATAAAGCAGAAACAACAACTAAATTTAGCTAGGAGATTCTTTAATGTGTTCCAGCACCATAAATTATGACTTAAGACTGCATATCAAACCCATAAAAATATCCTTATGTAGAAATCTTTTTCTAATTCTAAGTGCTGTGTAACAGCTAAAGTTTCCAGGTAATTAAATCTAAGCTAGATTCTGGTCTCAGAAAGACTTTTAAATCCCAGATGAGGAGATGCTGTCATAACCTTGCAGTCTTTTCTGAAGAAATTACTTCAGCTTTCAAAAAACATGATACTACTGCAAATATATTTGGGTGATGTTGGAAATACAGCTCTGAAGAAATTATATTATTCCTCTCTTTACGTGTTTCCCCTGTTGAGTGAAAAAAACAGTAACACTGGTTTCATAACCTTTCTCAAGTGTCACAGAGTAAACATTCTGAATATTATATATTCCTTTTGACATTTTCAAAACTATGGTAAGACAGAGATAGTGACATCTATAATCAATCTTTTTAAATTGAGAAAAAAATTGAATGAAAAAATGACAATTCTTAGCCTTCCCACACTATTATTTCAGTATTATCAGGCTCCAAACTACATTCCCCTCCTGTTTTACAAAACTGTTTTTAAAACTGAACTGTGTCATGGAAAGGAAAAAGAACAGCAATGATACCATTGTTAAACTTGCCTTCTTTTTTATGATTAATCATTAAACGTGATCATCTATTCATATAAGTGTAGCATGCAGATTTAAGAATCACCATAACTAACTAGAGAAGGATGATGGGTCAGAATCATATCTCTTCAAGGTACTGACCTAAAGAAAGGAAAGGACAAAACAATATATCTGAAAGACTCGGTGGCTCAAGGAAATAAATTTTAGTGGTAAGACACTTGAAGTTTAGTGGTATTACATTTGTGTTAAAATAATTTATTGATTTTTACAAGTTTTTTTATGCAAAAAAACCTATGTTTGACTATATAAAACCCTCAAAAGTAGTATTTTTAAAATGACTTCTGTTGATTTCTCCTGTCATTTTAGGTGAACTGGTCTGTACAGTAGAGTATTTACATTGTAAATATAGAAAAACAGCTAAGGAAATGCCACTTCACATTTTCAAGGACCAAGAGCAACTCTGTAATAAGAAAAACACTAACCAGAGAGTCTATTCTGAAATACTGCACATATCAGGTAAGTGAAGGCATAAGCTTTCTGGCCTTATATCTTAAAATTTACTGACATGTGCAATAATTTTCATGGGATGTTCAGGCTGTCATGTTTTACAGCGTAATTTGCAACTTTTCAAAAATTTACACCATATAAATACAACTTATTTTTCTCCTACATGCTCACTCACTTTTTATTGGGATAATGAGCTGAGGAACAACAGGAAGAATCTTGTTTCCACCGTGCTCCAACAGGTCATGGACTCCTTGACGAGCAAAAAACTCATATGGAAATTCTGTTTCACAAAGCCCATCAAAGAACAAAGGCAGAAAGTAATGATAGTCCAGTTCTTCAATCTCTACCTGAAAATACAAGATAAATAAACAAATAAATGCAATTTTTCAGTACTAATACAATGGGATAAGGCCAACAGATAATTCATGTCACTTACACAGGCATGTTTAGTAAATAATAATTCATTTTTTATCACTGCAATATATATTGAATTGCAGGTATGGTTTATGACAAGATATTAAAATACAGAAATATTAGAATTAAAGAAGAGAATAAAAATTAATATACTTCCATATATTTTCACTTTTTGACAAGTCAGTACCAGATTCTAATATTCCTGCTTACACACTTTACTTTGCAAATTACTCATAGGAATCAAACCAGTCATTTTAAGAACAATACTCTGCCTCTTTCAAAAAACTTTGATGTTGTAGCTTCACTTGGACATTCAAAACAACAAATAAGAGAAACAATCCTGTGAGCAACAAATATCCAGCACAGTACAAACATCAATATTTGTACAATAATTCCCTAGTTTGTTGAATACTGATCTAGTTCATTTCCTATTAATTTTAAGGGCAGAATTTTAAAGAAATTCCATGGTTCTCTATTGTGAAGAAAAGGTACAGAAATTATGTACCTATTTTTAATAGGAAGTTCCTTCCAATCCTAAATTACAAAGTATGCTAATCTTAACGAGCAATGGAAGGATTTTGCACTCTAGTTTTCTTCCCTTTTCCTTCTTTTTCCCATTAGGACTCTACTACAGACACTCAGGCTAGCCAGGGAGAATCAGAAGTTTGTTTATGGCCTGTCAAAGCTCTGAACACAGCTGAGAAGTAACTCAACAGCAATGAATTTTCTCTGAAAAGAATATGATCCTCCAAATCACTTGGAGACCAATCCATCTCTTTAAGAATGCACTTCCATCTTTAAAACACTGCTTAGCTGCTACCCAATTTTTCCAGGGAGATTTGGTAGTATCCAGGTAAGATTCTTCACACTTAACATGCTTTGTCACATAGGCCAAACTGAAGCTCCAAATATACGAGATAAAATTTGTCAGTTTAAGCAAAACAAAAACCCCACTCATTGATTTCACAACAGAAATTGCAGTCTCACTTGAACTGAGGAAGTCTGAACTAAAGCAGCCAAGAACTGAACTTCACAATTCTTGGGTAAATCACACAGGGAGGAAGCAGCACATAGATATTCTCTGAGGCCTTGCTTGACTGAGTAGATCTGAATCCTGGTCTGGCACACCTTAGCTACTGACTTCAATCTTTCATGCTGAAACAGATCAATCCATGTAAATCAAAATTAAGTGGAACTGGTACTTGGAAGTAAGCATTATGCATTTGCTGTGTCAGTACTGGCAGTCATAGTGCCAATGACATACTAACATAGCCTCACATGCACTGATTGTTAATCTCTTACAGGAGATTAAAAGGGCAATTGAATAATACCTATTCACTGATGTGAATGAAATCAAATCCCAGTAGTGGATCATGCAGGAGAAGGAACAAAGGAAACTCACATTTCCTGTTTTGTCAACATCATATATTGCTTGCTTCACTGTAATTTTTTTCTCATTGGCTTTTCACTTCACAAGAAAAAAAATCAGATGCGTTTATAGTCAATATGAACCCAGGGAAACGGCCTCAAGTTGCTCCAGGGAAGGTTTAGATTAGATATTAGGAAAAATCTCTCCACAGAAAGGGTTGTAAAGCACTGGAACAGACTTTCCAAGGAAGTGGTGGAGTTGTCAACCATGGAAGTGCTCAAAATGTGTGGCTATGGTACTTGAGGACATGGTTTAGTGATGAACATGGTGGTGGTGCTGGGTTAACAGTTGGACATCATGGTCTTTTCCAACCTTAATGATTCTATGACTATATAATTCTGTGGGTATACCATGGTCAATTTGTGGGAAATTTCAAAAATAACAAAATAAGTAACAAAAAGAAATTAACTAATATGATTATTAATAAATAAAATAACAAGAATTAAAAGAATTGAAATTCCTAAATTGATGGGGTTTGTATTTCTTGAGGACATTCAGCATACTATTAGAAAAACTTAGTAGATGATAAAAGAAGTCTTCCCCTGAAGTCACAAGAAAGTTGTATCAGGTAATAATGGACCAGGAGGTTGAAAATTCATTGAAAAAAAAGTATGACCAAGAAGAAGCAATTTTTTCATGTTCTTTGTCAATAGGACAAAACTTTCTTTAATATTTATTTTTAATGTTTAATTTGTAATCTATAATTCTTTGGTATTGAAAGTTTTAGTTTCAGAAAATCAAAACAAAAACCTGTAACAGCAACTTTCATCTGGCAAAAACTTCTGATGTTCAAGAGATGCAATCAGTAATGTCAGCTTCTTTTTTTTTTTGATGGGTGGTGTTTCACAAGGCAAAACACCTTACCACACTGTCTCATTGAGATGGAGTTTAGAATGTATTCCTCATATGGGTATTTGACAACTCTTTTAAAACTAAAAAGTATTTCCACAGTGAAAAATGTCCTCAATACACATCCATGTTAGGTTACTGAATCAGAATTTGCATCTATTTTGCTCCAAACACACATACAGCTAATTTCTTTTCTCATAGTCTTCACTAATACCTCCCCTAACTATAACTGCCAGGTATCTTTCTTCTCAAAGATTTGGCATTTCTGATACTCTATGCAATTTTTTTCCTTTTTTTTTTTTTTTTTGCTTGAAATATGCTTTTTCTGTTTCAGATATGAAAAAAACTTCTCTACTCAGAAGCTTGCCAGTGTTTTTCAGCAATAACAACTGGTCAATAAAAGATATTATCCTTATCTATCAATTCTGTATTATGGTTGCACATTACATATTCACAGGAATGACATATCAATCTTAAGGTAAATATGATTTCAGGATTTAAAAGCAACTCAAATTTTTACACACAACACAAAAGATGACAGGAAATCTTTTACAAAATAGACATATGACAAGCTAGTGATTTGTGTACTCCTCAATTAGTTCCAAATGCCTAAATGGTTGGCAACTAGCATGTCTCTGAAAATTATTTTGATTTCTAACTTATTTCTTGAAGTGTCAGCTGTCCAAGCACACAGGCAATTTTTACTTCGCTTTTTTTGCTCTATAATAACTCCCACGATATGGAAGCCAGAAATATTTTGTTTTACATTCTATGGTGTGAAACTCTTTCCTTCTGTGTTTACTATTTAGCTTTTCAAAGTGGCTATTATACAGCTGTTCAGAGAAAAATGTGGTTTTTCTGGTTTTGCCTACAACATCCTTTTGTGTTTTATATCCACCCACAAAAAAATGCTGATTAATGCTCAAATTCTTGGCAACCTTGTCCACATCTGACAATAATGCTGTGGCTATGGATTTTAAGAAGAAATCTCACAATAACTCTTATGAAACTTCTGTACTAGTGGTTTGTAAATTTTGCAGACATAGCCTCTGAATTTTCAGTAAAGAGGCACTAATAAAAATTAATGTATAATATATGATTAAATACCAAAAGCAACCATAGAATGAGTAAAATCTTTTGTTTCATGAAACTTTCAGGATCCTTATGTGTTCTAAAAGCTCTCTAGGTGAAAAACAATACACAGTTAATAAGTGCTGCTTTATTGTTACATAAAACTAATGTCCAAATTGGGGGAAACTAATCACAGAATCACAGTCAATTTGTCCAGGAGAGAATCTGTTCCTATGAAGCAGCCCATAGTGAGTGGCAAGAATGCTGAAGCAAAGAAAAATCAGAAAAAGATTCTAGACTGACAACAGAAAAATAAGATTTGTGGCTAATCTGTCTGAGAGATGAAGAAAACAAACTGTTTGAGAGAACTTAAGGTATAGAAGTTTAACAATATTGGTATCATTGGTCTTCCTAAATAATTTTATTTAAAATAATCTAATCAACCATATGACAAGCCCAAGTTTTGGAAAGTAGTGTTTAAGCCACATAATTTAAATTTCCATCTCCTTTCACACAACTGGTTACATAATACCATGTCTTTGATCTAATTATCCAAAAACAAGATTTGATCTCCCTGAAACATCGTATCCAACTATGTATGTATTCATTTAATGTTTTGGTCTAAGGCATTAAAATTAAGTAAAGAAACTCTGGAATTGTTGGCTTGATAAGGACTAACAGGAGTTTATAAGGCTTGTAAAGATTTTGTAAGGATTCTTTGGTAAAATAGTTTCTCTTAAGATTTACTTCAATGTCTGTGTTTTTGGTTAATTAAAAAAGAAAAACAACAATTTTGAATAGTCTCGGTTTTTAACTTCCTTTCCACTTTTTCTTCCAAGATTTCTTTCAACCTTTCTTTTATTTCTTCCAATATCCTGTACAAGTAGCCAAGATGAAGCCTAGGCAAATCACAGTTTTTGGTTTCTTGCTTTAAATATATTTGATGCATAACAGCCTATCAGTTTTAAATCTTCACTATGGAGCGAGTAATGCTCACTAGTATTTCCCAGATTTGCTTAGGTAGATTTTTTCAATATGGTAACTTTCCTTATGGTTCAAAACACAATTCCACTGTTGCATCTAGTCCCTAGAAATTGTCTAGCAAGAAAAAAATGCTCTTTTTAGTCTGCTGCATTTCACCTTCTAATAGGGTCATACCACATTTTCTATTGAAAGAGGCTTAGTCTAAGTAATTACCTGTATCTTATCAAAACAAACAAACAAAAAAAAAGACAGCTGTGCCTGTATTTTCCATTCTGCAATGAAATGCTAAATACTTATCTTAAATCAAGTGGAAGATTATCAGAGTTGAAGAGATACAGATAATGGCAAGGGACCTAACAGAAATCATTTAGCTCAGTCAAACTGTATTTAGAGCCTCTTTAACATATTCTGTAGACATTTTACTTCCCACAAGAAGTTAAATAACAAAAGAAAATATTTGCCTCCTATGGATAAATTAAGAGAAGCAATAAGAAATGTCACTGGAGTGTTACTATACTGGATATTTGAATTTAGCTTTGAAATAACTCCTCATGTAAAAATAAAACCCAAAAACTAAACCCCTAAAAATACAGAAATGTTAATACATAATAATTTTGAACTTACTGTATTTTCTACTACCTTCATGTTAGCTACAAAAAGAGCAGTAACTTGGGAAGACAAACACCATCACTCCAAATGTCCTCCCCTTCCTCCTCCTTCTCCCCACTTTATGCACCAAGCATGATGCTATATGGCCTGGAATATCCCTTCAGTCACTTGGGCTCATCTGTCATGTCCCTGCCCGCACCCAACCTCCCATGCACCCCCAACTTCCTCACCAGTGTGGCAGAAAAGCAGAAAAGGCTTTGGCTCTGTGTAAGCCCTACTCAGCAATAACAAAAACATCTTGATGTTATCAACCCTCCATTCAGCACAAATCCAAAATACAGCTCCATACCAGCTACCGTAAAGTTAATTAACTCTACTCCAGCTAAAACCAGCATGATATGATAACCAAAATATTTTCTTTTCAGTCGCTACAGCTGAAGGTGACAATCTAATCTTACTGGGGTTATTGAGGTGAGCAAAATTAATAGTCAACATGAAGGTCATATTATTCCCTAATAACTAGAGGATCAATGGCTGGTTCAGAAATGGAGGCAAGTAGAAGGAGGATAAGAATTTGTGCAAAATCTTCTCCGGCTAGAGAGAGAGAGTAAAAGAAAAAAAACCAGCCTAAAATCTTGTTATAACAGTAACTTCAGAAATTATTTTTATTAAAGAAATGTGAATCTCTAAGTCTGTGAGCCATGCCATTCAGAAGATAATCTAGCACATTTCTGTGAGGAGGGGATTTTAATCCTGCATTTTCATAAATCTTTTTAATTGTACTGCTGGGATTTAAATTTTTAAAATATACACCTCACTCTTAATACAGAGCAGGAAGGTCTTGTGAAATATACAGGAGGATTAGTGTGCCACCCAGGAAAAACAGGATGACAAGCCTCAGATTATGGGATATAGGCCTTAAAGTATGATATGCAATATTGAAGTGACAGATTAACAGCAAGGACTTCTACTACAGTATAGGAGTTCAGTGTGACAGGAAAGAGAGTTGAGCCAGATAATTAATCATTTTGAGTTACCAATATGTTGAAGTTATGAAAAGGCTAAATATTATTTAAAATATATTAGCTATTTCTAATACAGATAGGAAATCATTAAGGCTACTACACAAGGCAGTCACAAGACCTCACTAGTCATTATCATCAATTTGTCTTAATATGAAATATTAAATTAATAGAATTTATTCTCATTGATTCATCATTGGAAATTACCAGGAAAAACTGATATATATATATATATATATATATATATATATATATATATATATAGGAACACACCAAACTGAAAAGGAAATAAAGTGCTAACTTGTTCTTACTTATTTGGATTCTGATCACATTGGATTTTCTGAGTCAACTGATTTCTAAAAATGCATGTTAAATATATTACTCTTTCCATACAGCAAATAGGTGTAGACTACACTTCAAGGACTCCTTTCTTTTAATTGATGGGAAGCATTATAAATAGAAGATTAAGCACTCAGAGAAAAGGGCTCTGTAAACATGACTCTGACAAATGTGGAATGTACCTGAGAATTGTTCCCGTGAAGCAAACAATGGACCACAAGATAACCTCAGTAGCAGACAAAAGTATTTCTGCTACTTCAGAATGTATGCTTATCTACTTACATCCTTCTTGCTCTTCAAAGGCTTTACTCACGCATTTTCAGAAACTGAGTTGTTCTCCTTTTTCTTTACATGATTTATTATGTTTCAGAGTCTCACAAGCACAGTAATGTAAAACTTTAGATTAAGAAAAAGAATAATAATTTCTTTGCATTTTGTTCATCTTTCATGTTTGCAATTGCCTAATATGAGCATTATATTATATAAAGATCAATTGCATATTTTAAAGCCACATGACATTACAAGTATTACATACACCTAGAGAGAGCTGAAATGAATTAGTGACTCTACTGGGATCTGTAGCCTGGTGGTAGATTAAGTTCCACCCTCAGCTGCAACATCTGAGAACCTCCCCCAGATCCACTTAGGTACCAGCAAGAAGCAGAGGACAAGCTCTTGTCCTATACTACAGGAGGCACAGAGGATTATCATTGCAAAGAAGAAATGTTCAGTTCTGCAGACACTTTATCAGACACCAGTGGACAACTCTTCTCTGACTGTGAAAACAAAGACACTAAGACTGTCCCAGGCAAGGGGAGGAGGCTAGCCATAGCCCACTCTCCAAGGCTGAATTTGAAGGCAGAAGGACCTCATGGAGCTGGTTGCAAGACTCTCCCATTACCTTTTGAGGAAGATATTTTGATCTTCATTTATTTACTTCAGGCAGTATGAAGTTCATTTTAAACATCTTCATCAGAAGAATGAACCAGTCTGTTCATCCCCACAAAACACATAAAATGCAGTACACCACCAAAGAACTAATTTTAAATTGGCTTTATGGAAATAAATAAATATTCTTTTGTTTAAAGAAGGTTTGCCCCATTTTAATTGGATGAAGCCTAACACATCATGTTATTTTAAAAGAATTGTGAAAGTAAATCAGGAGACTGCCAACTGATTGTATCTCATTAGTGAAACTAATGGCCAAGCTATTGGGGTTTTTTTATTTTTTTGATATTATTTTCCTTTTTATTTGCCAATTTTTTCATGCACAGCTGTTTGTCAAATTAACTTGAAATTATCTGGTTTTAATAAAAATAACAAAAAGCACAAAAGTTAGAGATAAAGAAGAGCACTGGGACAAAGAAATACATAAAGAAAGTGTCTATGGGAAAAGTTAAATACAATTCTCTGAAGATTTATTTTGTTTTAATATTAAACATAAAATGACACAAAACCACCTACAATGTAATGTTCAACTAGACTTGTCCACCCATCCATTTTTTGTCATGTTTAACATATAAATGTAATGAAAACTTGGCAGTTTTATGGTGTTGGAAACTGTAGAAACTTATAAAACATATCATTAAATATTATCATTTGTTTTTTCAAACAATTAAAAAATAAAAAATGACAAAACCAAATTAGAATAGTGATTTTTTCCATACTGAAAGCATTTTATGATACAGTTCCTATTAGCTTCTGACTCTACATGTATCTCATGTATGAAAATGACACTTCTCCCCATGAAAGAGCAGGGTCTGAACAACTCCACATAACCATCCAGAATCCAGAAAGATACTATAACAGAGTGGGAGAAATGCCATGAATGCTGAATATCTAAGCCAGGAACTCTTACATCTTACCAACAAAGAAGTTATGCAGTCAAAGCATCCTGAAACAAGGGGGAGAAAGCAGGACTACACTATGTCCATCTTCATTAACTTCAGGACTAGTACAGAGGAAAACCAAAATGTTCTCACTGCCTCCGAGTGAGCTTGAGAAAGAGCATGGACCAAGAGTAGTTTTGGAGCAGATGACTGTCTTGAGGAGATGAGGCTCACCACCAGAAATCCTTTGTCTCATGGCTTCCAAGAGACCTGGGAGATGGCTCTGAAGTTAGTTCATATTTTCAGATCTAATCTACTGGAAGGAAATACCCAAGACAATGTACTAGCAACACTGAAAGGTCCCCACAGGTAAATTGCAGACAGGTGAATCAATCCTAAGTGAACGAATTCCAGATATTGACAGAACCCAGAAACAGAAGGGAATACTGCACCATCTGCTGGCTGACACCAAACACTGTGAAGGTGTTTTATTTCAAGCGCAAACAACGAAACAGAATAGGTAGGATATTACTGAAAATGTCAAGGTCAGAATTTGGAACTAACCATCTGAGTTACCACAGAAAAGTTAAAATCCTCCCCATGTGAAAATCCATGTTATTTCAAGGAAGTCAAAATTCAAGAGGAGCACATAATTTTCAGAACTCATAAGCAACAGCACAACTAACAGATGTTTGCATGAACTGTATCTATGCTTAAAATCAAAACAGGGTGTGAGTCATTCTCTGGCCCAATGCTTAGAAGTATGGAAGACATAATTTCTGTACAGCTAAATTCTTTGTACAAAACAGGGTAGTTGACTTTAAATTATATACTGTAAATAGTCTTGGTAGCTACTTATCCTGAATCACAAATGAACATTATTTGGGCAAAAACAGCACCAGACAGAATCACGGCAGAGGCTTTGCTATCTGCATACTTAAACAGTGCTGTGTCAACACTGAAGGCCACACTGTGATATGAACTCCTAGTTTACATGGGGCTGCTGGCATGACCTACACAAACTGAGATGGAATGAAGAGAAAAAATACATTTGAAAAAATAACTCAACAGAAATTGACTTGCATAATGTTACAGCATACACCACAACACGTCACAGCTGAGACAGCCACAATACACAGAATATCATCATACAATTTCAGAAAGCTTCAACCCACACAGAGTAACACCACACCACATCAGGAAGCTCCAGGTGTCTGCCCATACAGAGTAATATCACTCCACTTCAGAAGGCTGCAAGCATCTGCCCTTGTTCTTTAGCCCAGCATTTTATACCCTCATGTTCGTGCATTGCACCCGTGTGCCCTCTGTTCCCTTTGGTGATTGGTCAGTGCCCCTCGGCACTCTGTATCTCCTTATCTTCAATGCTGCTCACCTACTTTTCACAGCTGTAGCCCACTGGGAATGAGGTTACACCACAGCCCCATTTTCAATTACTACAAACTGTGGTACCTACAGTATACCTTTTTAATATTGTATTAAATATATCCAAGTGTATATGAGGAAAATTTTAGGTGCAGAGGCATTGATCAAGACTATTAAGGAAGTTGACTTGATTAGACAGTATTACTTTTAGGAAGCTAAAAAAAAACCCCAGTTTGGGAGGAGATTAGAGCAGCTTGTGGCATCTGACACAGGTGTCTATGAAACGAGACACCTGAACACAGCTGTTACATTGACAGTGTAATTTAAAATGGCATTTAACAGTTGGAAAGAAGTTTTCAGATGACTTTCAGTCAATACATCCATTGGCATTTAACAGTTGGAAAGAAGTCTTCAGATGACTTTCAGTCAATACATCCATATGATCTTAGCTGATTTAAAAAAATGCTATGAACAAATTCAACAGAAACTTAAACATTGTAATTACTCATTTGTTTCTTTGTGGCATATTCATTTACCTGTGATAATTTATCCCGTAATATAAATTTGGATTTCTGTGCACACTGCCATGCCAGCCCAAACAGAAGTTTTCTTCCTACACTGGGTACAATGTTAGTGTTATGATAACTGAGTATACTCCTAGTGATCAGGCAATTCAAAAGATCTTTCTCAAATTTCTCAGTATCAATAAAAAAATCTACTTAGGTATACAAATAGAGCACTTCAAGTGGCCCAAATTACTGTAGACATTAAATTTAAAACTCCTTCCAGACGTAGTTCTGATTTCTTTATTAAGCATTTATCTGCTCTCTCAGTGAAACTATTTTCAAACTGTTTTCATTTCAACAGAGTAAGTCCCTGGAAAAATGGAGTAGTTTTGGTAAAATGGAAAACATTAAAATGGACTACAATACTCAAAGGCTTTATTTTATCTGGTTAGAAAAGTACCAGATAAAATTGTTCTTTAAGTTAAAAAATTTAAAAAGCTTCTCTAGTGTGGGTAAATCCAATGATCATTTGTCTAAGTTCAAGTGAAATTTCTTCTAGTAAAATATATTTTCTACATTAGCAACAGAACAAGTTGGTAAAGGATTATTTTCTAATTAGAACCATGACTAGCAACCCTGCTTGTAATATCAGAGCATGGGTATTTTTCTCTTTGGCAAAACATATTTTATGTATTTCTTTTGTTTCAATGCTACATTTATCTTGAAAATTCATGTGTCCTGTAATGCTGAAAATGTGTAGTTTTAGAGGTTTTAAAATTGTTTACAGAGTGCATATTACTGGAAGTCTAGAAAAATTTAAGAAGGAAAAATAAAGCATTGTATTAGTGCATTTTTCTATTTTAAAAGTAGTCTTTAATTCTGGAAACAAGAAAGAAACAATTTCAAATTATTTTCCCAAGATCCCAGAATCCTTCTTACATTTTGTGGATCTACTTTGCAGGCATATCTACAGTCTTCACAGAAACTTGCAAAATATTCCTCTTAAAATACATGTATTTAATATGTGAACATATTACATATATTGCGATAGTGTTTGCCAATATAAAATCCTACGGCTAATACACATGAATTCAAGACAATAAAATTCTGAATATATATAAATAATAAAAATATTTGGAATTTGTATAGCAAACTTAAAAAAATGGTCAAATCAACTGCTTTCAAAAACAGAAGCCATTAAGAAATTAGCTAAATTTTGTGCTTTTAGCTCAAAATTAGACTTCTTTCCACTAAAAAAAAAAGAGTATCACATTTACTAAGATTATTTAGTACAGTACTCACTTGCCACAGTAATGCTATGAATTTTAACCATCCAGAAAACTGACTAAAGAACTTTTATTCAGGCTAGATGAAACTCTTCTGAAAATTATGGGCAAGGACAAACTACCACAGAAGCTCAGATAAATAACAACTGTAGAATATGGCAATGATAGTTCTGGCTGATTTTTTATTTTCTTCAAAGGTAATAAAAACTGTAAACCGAAGACAAATTTGTGGAAAATAAACTGAACTTTTATAAAATAACTATCAGCTAAATAAAGTAAAATAAATAACAGCAAAATGGTTGCTAGCACAATGCTTTAATATCTCTGCAAGGCTCATGAATTACATTATACAAAATACAGTATCACACAGCACAGTAAGTCAGAGCACATTTCACAGGATCATTGCCCAGTTTTTTGTCTTTTTTATACAATTTATCAGTGAAAGATGAACTGTGCCTTTCTGTGTGTTGCAGCCTGCATTTTAAATGAACACATTTTTATAATAACAGTTTTCACAAGATGAAACAAGATCAGGTCATCTGATTTGCAAATTGTCCTTAGAAAAAACCACACTGATGAATCAACACATCATGTTATATGTGTCTCTGTTATGGAATTGATATGTGTCCTAGGTATGTATCTTTATAAGTTTACTTCATAAGATCATTTTTGATTGCTATATCTAAGAGTTTTATGTTTAGGATAGTTTCTAAATTCAGAAGGAATGCTGTTATGTTTTGAAATTGGCTATAAGAATAAATTATGGACAAAAAAACTTGCCTATATGTGTGGAGGTTTTTTCCCCCAATGCTTTGTTGGTCATAGCTATATTCATTGACAGTTAAATAGAATATATAAATAAGTAATGTCAGTAAGTTGAACATAAAAGTTAAATGGACTAAAACCATTGTCAAATATAAAGAAAAGATTACCAGTTTAAAAAATAATTGGTTTCCAGGTCATATGAAACGTAACTGCACAATAGGGGCAGAAGGGAAGCTAAATGCAAATAAAATAAGCCACTATATTTGGTTTGCTTTGCATTGTTTTGTGCCTAAGCCCTATATTGGACTACTTTGCCATGTCATTACTCATAGTTGATTAATGGTTGATATGGTTTTATGCCCAATTAATAGTCAGGTTCTCAGGTCTAAATTCCTATGTATTTTTTGTTGGTTAATATGGCTGCAGAGTTTGGGGTGACCCGATTAATGCAACCATTCCTGCACATTCTCTAAAGGTAAAAGTAATTTTGAAAAGAAGACCAATAAAGAAGATCTGTTCATTACCCTTTACCGGAAATCTAATTAATTTTTCTCAAATTGAAATATCCAGAAGTCACTAAATCCTAACAACAGAAATTCTGCATATCTGCATTCTGCAAAGTAAATGGAAGTAGCCCTTTTTATTTAAGTAATCTTCAAAATAACATTAGTGATGATAGCAAAAGCCTCTGCCTACCAAGGCAGGATCACTGAAACCAGCAGAAAATCTCACTGCTACATTACAGATTCGAATGAACCAATAAGGTCTCAGAAGTGAACAGCCAAAATTAGGAAAGAAATTTTAAAATTTTTGAATACTGGGATATCCTAGATAAGATACAGGTTAAAGGAATTGAATGTGAAATTTGAACTTCTTAGATGAGAATGCAAGCTAACTTGATGGAGACTCGCTCTAAATGTGGGCACTGCTAGCACTATAAAATATAGGAGTGTAACATATTAGTTTTATGAATCTCAAACCACATTCTGAATGAAATACACTATAGTCAGACAGGGAAGAAATGTGTTAAAAATCTTACTTACAGAAATAATTCAAAGGCATTACATAGAATAAATACAATACAACTACAAAAAGACTTCACTAATGCAATAGGGATCTCAAGTTTTACAAACCTCAGTATACAACAGTCATCCAATTAAGAAATTCCTTGTGCATTTTCTTCCATAGACCTATTTCTTCAGCAATCACTATAACATGATGTGTTTGCTAAGCAGTATGGTGTAGTCTTAGCAATCTTACTAGGAATTTTGCACTAAAAAAAAAAAAAAAAAAGGAAAAAGAAAAATAATAAAAAAGTAGAGAGGCTACCATGGACTGAGTTCCAAATCAGTAGCATTTGGGCTTTAATCACTCCAGTTATTCCACTGTCTCCTAGCTACCAAAACAGTGCTATGTAATGCAAAAAAAAAGCAAATTTTGATCTACCTTTTCACTCATTATGCAAATATTTGCAGTGTGTATTTTATTAAAAAGTAATTAAATTTTTGCATAGCTGTCCAATTCTTACATTGTTGTAGTGATGCTTCAGTAATTTCATTTGCTGTCTGGAAGATGCAGTGAAATAAATGGGTGGGTCAGTGATTTTTCTACATGAAACTCTCTCTGGACTAAGCTGAGGCATTTTCCCAAATCAATACATTAGCACTGTTTGTATTGTCTCAGCATTGGGGTGGGACATTAACCTTGCTGTGTAATGAGCTAAAACAAATGCTCGCCACTATGGTTTTTCCACAAATTTTCTTTTTTTCAAAGTATGTTTTATTTGTCAGTGAAGGCTTACTTGTTACCCTACTTCAAGCTTCCAGGTGGCTTTTAGCTCAGTTAGGATTGAGATGTAGTCTAAAGACTAATATAAATATATACTTTCATGAAATGTAAGATAAACCCAAAAAGTGAAATAATAAAAAAAAAGGAAATTGGAATCTGATAAAGATTCATATTAATATCTGTCAAACGGACTGTGGAATGTAAATTTGAAAACAGGGTGCACACACATTGCTAGAACGCTATGGAAAATCTATTACAATATTCTTTTTTATTATTTCCCACCCCATCATTAAGTATTAGTTATGCCTAACAATGCCTTAAGAAGCAGACAATTAAACATCTGCAGGAATCTAAGAAGGTTTTAAGTGGGCTTAATCAAATTTTAAAAAGAGCAACAAACATTTTTGTTATTTGACTATTCCAAATTATGTTTGATAGACCACTAAGTGGCTGCTACTGTACTTAGAGCTTTGTTCCTACACTACGAAATTCAGTAAGATCAATTAAACTTTATAACAACTTCCTCTAATCACACCAGACAAGCATTCAAGATGAATATTCTCATAGAATAAAGAACACTAAAAATAATTTAACATATTGAGATTCAAGTGATCATAATCAACTTTCAGACAACACTTGTTAAGATTGATTTTTTTTGTTTTTATCTGCTCTAGTATTATCATTATAACAAAAGATGTCTTCTTGACAATACCCAAAGAGACCAAAATAAGATCTTTAATATTTACATACCAACTGTTTCCAGTGTAAAAACATTCTATTCCATTTTATTAACTAAAATTAACCTCATATATAAGGTCTGGAATTTCAATGGACAATTAAGGTTATGATGTTGGGCCAATTCTGTACAGGAAACAGAGAGCAAAGTTGTAATTTGTGTTGTTTTTATATAACTGAGCCACTAGCTCAAGCCCCCATGTCATTTGCAAATTCAGTTGATGGTCCTAATTCATCATCTTAAGTAGAGTGAGCTTGTCTTTGCAGTCAAAACATTAACCTCTCATTTTAGAGACTGAATTTACATCATAAAACCAAAAGCCATGTCTCCATTTCATATTGCTGTAGAGTGGTTATGGAGTTTGGCACACATCGTAACCCCCAAAGACTGGTCTTTGTGTACAAGTTCTGCAGGGAGGAAGAAGGCAGTGGAAAAATGGAAAAAGATAAAGTGATAATTGCTAACAAGTTTAAAAAAATAAATAAATATAAATCTGCCATTGTTAAGTCAGAGCACCCAACTATTTCCACTGATACTTCAGTAGAAGGCCAAAAAATGCCTGTTAAAAACCTGTTTCTGTCTCACAGAGATGAATGAAGCTTATAAGCTTCTAATGATGAGTGTATTATTCAAATCTTGAAGATTTTATTAAACCAATGACTAAAGTTCTGATTCTTGAGAGGAATAATTTCTTAGCCTCAGTGGTTTCCTGTAAGGATACTTTTCACTGCATGAGGATTTCTTAGACATTGTATTATTACCATTTGGTTTTTTCTTAATTTCCTACTTGTAGGCATTGTAATTTTCCTCATCACTATATTTTGTATCTTGTCTGCCAGTGGTATATGCTCTCAAGAGTGAAACTTCACTTTACTGTGACAGTAATACCCAATCCTTCAATTTCTTATCACCAGCCAAATAGAAGTTCTAAGGCCCCATCCAGTGACCAAGATGTGGTTTAAACTGCATCTGAACAAGAATAGCTTCCAGCTCCTCAGCACTAGGATAATTCCTACCTACATCCAGATTCCTTGCAAGGGAGAAAGTATGAGAGTCTGTAACCCTTTCTTCTCTCAATCTCTGTCCTCTTTCTGAGGAAAATGCACCTAAACAGGGAGTCTGGAAAGAGTTCCCTGTAAAGCCAGGCCCCTCAGTGTCCCAGGATTTATTGTAGCAAGCATCTATTTCCCAGTTCAGAAATAAAGTAAGATTGTATCATCATACTCACGGAAGTTTGGCTCAGTGACCAGTGAAGTCTGTGGAAATACCATTTCATTGGTCAGAAGCCAAATCCTCAGCTTATTCCAAGGGCTTGTTAGTTACACTGTTTTAAGTAATGGATTATTTTCATCTATTACCAAACTGATGAAATATCCTGGAGTACCAATTTCATGATACAAAGGAAACAATTTTATATGAGCACTAACTCTCTCATGGTTCAATACAGGATATTTTACTGAAAACAGAATAGGTATCTAATAACTTTCATTTTGAGAGCTTTCACACTCTTTCTGAGACCAGAACAAGTAAGAATTCACATTCCATCTTCCTCTGTGGCAAAACTGTCTGAGTAGGCCTGGCTATATAAGAACTAGCCTTTGGAATTATTTAGCCAGGTTTATGATTCCACATACAAAATTTAAGGCCTAGTATTAAACTCCTCATGGTTGATACTACATTAATAAATACACTTCCTCATTTGTATCAGAAAATTTTGAAGAAATTATACTTCAGAAGGTAACAGGTAAGAACATTGAAAGTGAAGATATTTATTATTATTATTATTATTATTATTATTATTATTATTATTATTATTATTATTATTATTATTGCATTGTTCCATGTTTTCATTGCTTATATTTTCTTTAGATACTTTATCTCCTATAGATTCTTAGAATGACAATTCTAAGCCTTTAAAAATAGCTCTTTTCATGTCACAGTGCCTTCAGCTCCCAACAGCATTATTAACTGCCACGTTCAGATTAAAAAAAAAAGGTCAAGGATTATTAAAAAGTACATCTGGAGGCAAAACCACTTGCCACTTCTTCATGTAACTTCAGCCAAATACATCCCAAATAACTTCTATCATGAAAAATGCTTATAACTGACCTCTTCATAACCTTATGAGTTCCTCAGATACAAGCATATGCTTATCTTACAAAATGTATTTACCATTTGGGGGAAAAAAAAGTACTTCTTGTCATCATGCCAAGCATATGCACTGTAAGCACACTAACACTTCAGTTTTGAATTCAAACTTCCTGCCATCTTCAATATGCAAAAACATTGCTGTTTAGCCATGGCACAAAGTAAGGAAGATATGCACCATTAAAACACCAAAACAAAAGAACCCAAAAAAACAGAAATGGGAAATTAGCAAACTGTCTTTGGTGGTAGGATAGATATTAAAGACAAACAAACAAAGCCATACTTTATCTTTTTTTCAAAGTTTTCAAACAAAGCTAAAAAAAACTATAACATCTAACTACACTGGAGGGTAAGTTATCAAAAAAAGCTTCTCATTAGTTGTCAGTTAAGAGTAACTTCAAAAGCAGTCCCTGAGCATCCAGTAATAGCTTTCTGACAACCTTCTTATCTCTTACAAGCTGTTGTGAGAGCTGAATCAAACCAGTATGTCAGAAAAACTTCTTTCTAACAGTGTGTATCAAAGGAATCACATGCATCTCATCTGTTAACAACTCCTTTTCAGATCATCAAGAAAGGTTAAGTTTATAAAATGAAAAATAGACAAAAATCTACTTCTGTCACCTGCACATGTGAGGTTTCTCTAGTTTGTTTGTTTTGGATGGTTAGGGTTCTTTACTATAATACCATAGAAATATATTAATGAGGATTTAAATATACAATCCAAAATGTCAAACACTTCTAACTGAATAGTGATTTTGTGTTTCCAAATTTAAACATTATATTTTAGAAGTAGAATTGAAACACTATCTTCTATTAAACTTTCATTTTCCACTTTTTTCATGTGACATATAATAATCTATTATCTGCATTCACATCTGCTTTGCAAACATAATTATATTGACAGCTTCCTGAACACACTGTTCAGGAACACACTCAATACAAGCTCTGACTGTGAATGTTTCAGAACACTTCAGAATTCAATGTGAAAATTATATACTTGTTTTTAAATAGTCTGATTTTTAGAAAAGTAGGTGGTAGTATATGAAAGTTTAATTTTATCTCTTTTTGTAGCTCTTTAATTTACCTGAACATGGAAAATAGGGTTTTTCTTCCTGTTGCTTCAGATTTTTTTTCTCTGCTTATATCGAGAAAGAGAATAAGTCATAGGACATTGGACAAAATGTCCTGTCCCTCTGTAAGTGTAAGACTAAGGTAATACTTGAGTAGTAATTATGGTACTTTCCAGATTATACAAAAGAAGGGTCTTACATTGCAGAGCCCCTAAAAGCTCATATATGTAAGTACATGTGTGTTTATATCTTCCTTATTTTTTTTCCAAGAGTGAACAAAAGCAGAAGGCAAGGAAAGGAGTTCCACCAAGATTTCCTACCATAGTATAAAATACTCTCCAGATGGCAGAGAGAGTAGAAAACCACTGACATGAGCAAAGTGGGAAAAACCCTTATTTGTTGTAGAAGAAAGTTTCACATCCTCAGCCCTACAACCTCCTGAAAAATTATGGGTTTAATGCCTCAACAAAATTCTTCTGAAAATATTAGCATGCAAACAGTGACAAGCCAAAAATCAGATTATGACATTAAGACATTCAAACATCTGAAACTTGAATGTCTGAAATTATTCTGAAAATCTGAGCAGCTTTATTGCACAATGTGATTCCCATACCAAATGAACAACTTTTTGCAGTCAAAATATTCTATACCCACAGTTACAATGACAAATCCTAAAAGGCTTATAAAAATCAAGAAAAAATCTGCATATATTTACATATCCACATGCTGTTTTCATCACTTGCTATTATGTTCAATAGTTTTAATAACGTTTTTAACTAGAGTGAAATTAAAGATGAGGTAATAGGTTGCATCAAGCTCAAGAGAAACTCTTATTTGTATGGTATTTCTTACTGACAAACTGTATGATCTCTGTGGATCTGAGTTTTTGTGAGCATCATGTTGGGCAGAGTATGTTTTATTTTGTGTGGGAATGAGGGAGGCCAGTTTTTGAAGGAGCTAATCAACTCCTAGAAATGAGATAAAATCTATGGGGCATATGTTCTATGCAGAAATCTTCTATAGAGGAAGCTTGAAATTAGGATTTTAGTCAGAGTGAAGACTAAAAAAGCAGGTGTCAAGTCGAAGCTCTTTCCCATCCCTAAATTCCCCTAGTATTTAGGAAAGCAGGACTTCACACTTTCTTGTAAATATACAAATTTGCTTTAAAACATGAACTTCATTA
This sequence comes from Haemorhous mexicanus, assembly GCF_027477595.1. Classification (NCBI taxonomy): domain Eukaryota; kingdom Metazoa; phylum Chordata; class Aves; order Passeriformes; family Fringillidae; genus Haemorhous; species Haemorhous mexicanus. Next base: position 33,201,144 of record NC_082343.1, read on the forward strand.
ACACTTTCTCCTCCAAGCTAGAAAGATGTGCTTTAAGTCCAGTTAATTGCTTTGGTCAAACCCATAACAAACAAGTAATGTATCTAACTGGAACAGAATTATTTCTTCATGGCATGTAAATATACTCACAGAGGAACACAGTAAGGACAGTCAAATGAAATAGCCCAAGGTTATTTTCACAGTCATATAACACTGTACTGTCATGCAGTGTACTTATCAAAGAATTCATATAAATTCAAGCTGAATATATAAAATAAATCTTGAAATAAGAGGATACGAATGTTCCTTTATATTACACACATCTCCATTTAAAGCCAGCTTTTCTCTAAAGAGAAAATATTTTTCCTGTCTAATTGACCCAGTGAAGCAGTGAAGCCTTCCACTTTTAGATTTTTAAATTCACTTTTCCCAGACTTGTATTCTGCAAAACCCTGCTTACTAACCCTGAAAACAACAAAACATGTTGACTTGGAACACTGTGATATCACAGAATAAATTACTGGAAAAGATGGACAGAAATAGGAAGTTTCATCCAGCCAGTTTGAGAGGTCAGCTTCAGTCATTCTACAGAAATGCAGATTGCAATTGGAGTGAGCCAGGATACACTTGAAATCTAGAAAGGCAAAGAAAGAAAAGATTTTGACTAGAACAGGACCAATGGAAGTCTGACCCCTGGATATAACCAGATATCGTCAAAAATTGTCAATGTATACAGGCACTAAACTGGTTCACTGACAGAGAACTAACTTGAGCATGGAGGTCATGAGGGCTGTAGAACCTGGTATAGAATAGAAACAATTCCTTGTGAAAAAAGGAGCAGCTAATAAAAGAAGACACAAATGTTTATTACTCTTTATATCAAGTACTCTCTAAGAAGTTTGATGGAAAATGAGACACCATTATGGTTTATCATTTAGAGAAGTAATATTTTTTTTTTCAAACAAAATAAATTTACTGTGGAAATCTAACTACTGAATATATACTATGATTAATTACATAGACAAGAAAAGATACCACTAGGAATATAATATTTTTTTTTTCCACCAGACACATTGAAACATAATTTCCAAAACCATTCTCATATGGAGAAATGTCTATCACAGAAGTAAAGATAAACTTATCTCATCACTTCTTTATTTGACTCCTGCAGAAAACAATGCATTGAATCCAGGTTTATTTTTGGTCCTTTACTAACACTTTGGGCCAAAAATAGACCAGTATTTAATGAGATAGTGTGTTTAAAAATACAAATATATTTGGCATTTGAACAAATAAATATTTTTGAATTTTGCTTTAATACTACTTGGATTTCTTCAAGCTTTCCCTATAAAAATCAAATTTACTTTAATTTCCCACTGCCTTATGAAATAGTGTCTACATTTTCCTAAAGAAATATAATTTTTAATGGAGTTTGTTTGGGTTGCTTCTGAAAGTAAAAATTATGCATTACAGAATCAAAGCTGCCTATGCAATGACCTCTTAGTACAGAAGGTGTCATCTCTTCCTAATTGAACTTAATAATCGGCATTAATTTGTGGGACAATAGTAGAGACAGAATATGAAATAGTAAGGGCTCTCAGTCAGACACTCTACTGAGCTTGTTTAAAAAGTTGAGACTAATATATTAATTGTTACTGTTAAATTAAATAGATTTGTACAAAATAACCAAATGGAAAAATGTTTTAGACCTTTTTTTTATGAGACTATATAAAAAACTTTACTTAAATCAAGATGGATTAGTTTCATTGCATTACACTTAAACCAGATGTTTTTCAATCAGAAAAACATGCAGTCTAATATATCTATTTTATAGAAAGTCATGCTTTTTTTCCTTCACTGTTTTCTTCCATGATATTGTCAGATTGATTAACTTTAGTGTTACTGTGTAACTTCTATAAAAATCCCCCACAGAATTGAATATGTCACTTTTAAAGATGTTATTTGGGCTTCCTAGTGTGATTTTAACCTTATAATGTAGCTACTCATTTTGTTCTTAGTTTAGGCCTGCAACAGCTCTGAATGGGGTAGATCAAAGAACAAATATGAATAACAGAATAGATGTGCATATTCACTAATATTAGCAAACAGGGAGTCTGTTGTAGTGTTCACCCCTATAGAAGACTTCTCTTTGCCTCTGCCACTCCAGACTTCCTTGTACTTTCCATAACTAAATTGAAAATCTTCTATTTATAAGCTGAATATAATGGATATGGGTGTCTGAAAATGAACACAGCTTTAACACTTCAAAATTGTTCCTACAACTAGACCTATAATTATTTAATCAGTAGGTTATAATTATTTAATAGGTAGTTTATAATTATTTAATCAGTAAACAAATATTAATAGCAATTTTAGATATATACATATAACTATATAGTGAGAGGGTATAATCTGTATTTATCTATCTTGACTGATAACAGGTTCTAAAATCACCCTACATAAACAGTGGCCTTCTTGAAGCTTACATATGAATAGGATATCAACTGACTTGTTTGCACACTTCTGCAAGTGCAATTCTGGAAGATCTATGGAAGTTTTCCATGAATATAATTTTTCAAGGCTAATTCGTTTGGGAAATATTCTCTGACCTCTAATGAACATAATCACTGATGAATAATAATTAACTAACTTTTTCCTGCTTCATAACACTTAACACAGAATGTTGTATGAAAGACAATAAAGGCAGGAACATTGTATCAAATATGATTTTTTTATGGCAAGCAGAATAAGGGAGGGGATTCTGCCCCTCTACTCTGCACTGGTGAGACCCTACCTGGAGCACTGCATCCAGTTCTGGGGTCCCCAGAATAGGAAGACATGGGCCTGTTGGAGCAGGTTTTGAGGAAGGCCACAAAAATTATCAGAGGGATGGAACACCTCTCCCATGATGACAGACTGAGAGAGCTGGGGTTGTTCATCCTGGAGAAGAGGAGGCTCTGGGTGGAACTCATTGTGGCCTTTCAGTACTTAAGAGGGACTTAGAAGAAAGATGGGATGAACTTTTTTTGAAGGGCTTGCAAACACAGAAGAAAGGTTAATGGTTTTAAACTAAAGTAGAGTCAGATTAGGTGTAAGGAAGAAGTTTTTTATGTTGAGGGTGGTGAGACACTGGAACAGGTTGCCCAAAGAGATAGCGATGCCCAGTGCCTGGAAACATTTAAGGTGAGGCTCGACGGGGCTCTGAGCAACCTGATCTAGCTGAAGTTGTCCCTGGGTTGGGCTATGTGGCCTTAAAAGGTCCCTTTCAATTCAAACTATTCGATGATTGTATTATTTAGCAAGGGAATTCACTCAGGTTGGAAAAGTGCATTTCCTTTGTGATGAAAAACTCAAGCTTTAGCCAAGGTATAAAAATCACAAAATATGATAAACTCATTTTCTTATCTGCAATGTACAAGCAAATTTTAGTGGATTGCCAATCCAGCTGAATATGTACTTTCTAAGTCTGGGAAAAATCTGTCACAAAAGACAGACTTAGGAGATATCAAAAAAGGTGATGTGGAAAAAGCAAATCTGTACTAGACTCTCCTCCTGCCTCTCTTTGCAACATGTTGCTGAAGACTTACAGATGCAATAAATGCTAAGGTCATAGAAAGTTATACTTTGTTAGAAAAGAAGTTTTACCTCTTTTCCTAAAGAAAGAAAATAAACCAATTTCTCTACAAATTTAGTTTTAAAAATACTAAAAGGATTTCAGAAAATCATCAGAATGAAAAGTCAACATCTAAAAAACCACTGGATTAATTATCTGCACAATGTTAAATTCCCTCTTTGTATATCTACGCCATTGAATTCAACAACTTTTCAAACTTTAAATCTTACAATCAATGCAAAGAAAGAAAGTGCAAATGATTGGAATTTGAGTTATTAAGGCAGCTCTAAGTCTGGTAATTCCTAACTTTCAAGTTTAAAAAGCTTCATCTTAAATAATGCTCTTCTATATATAGACTCATGGGACTATATATGACAGCTGGGCTGTCATATATAGTCCCATGAGATTATATTTTTAGTACCAGATTTTTTATTCTCCATTATTCCATATTGTAGGAAATCCTTAAGTTTTTTGTTTATTCACATATGTAAAGTGGACATTTCACTAAAAAGAACAAAATATGATTCTAAACAAAGATCACAAGGTACCACTATCATAAGTGTCATAAAATATAGAGGTGATTTTGAATCATGGTCAATTATTTTTTTACATTAGCACTTTCAAATGTACATGATACAGTGTATAATGTGATTTTGTATTGGGCTAAAAATTGCAAATAAACGTATCGATGAGACCTGGTAGAGAACTGTTGTGACAGTACTGAAGACTGTGAGGTAGATTTTTGTCCTATTTAGAGGGAAAGGGAAAGGGAAAGGGAAAGGGAAAGGGAAAGGGAAAGGGAAAGGGAAAGGGAAAGGGAAAGGGAAAGGGAAAGGGAAAGGGAAAGGGAAAGGGAAAGGGGAAGGGGAAGGGGAAGGGAAAGGGGAAGGGAAGGGAAGGGAAGGGAAGGGTCCCTCCCACTTGCTGTGGAAAGGACCTATAATGGCCATCTAGTCCAACTGCCTGATCAATTCAGGGATGGCCAAAAAGTAAAGCATATTGTCAAGGGCATCATCTAAATGGCGGGCATCAGTCACCTCTCCTGAGTTTGAGTCACTCAGCTCTTCACTCATCTTTGTTTCCATAAGTGTTTTACTGAAAGTAAATTCTATTTCACTTAGTGATAATCCAAGTATTTTGTGGCAAAAAAACCTCAAATCAGAAAGTACATGTGTTACTAAAGAGAAAGACAATTGTTAAGTTCAGTATATAGGATTTGGACACATAATTAAGAAAGACTAGACATCAAGGTTTAAGAAATAAAAATCGGCTGTTCTCTACTGAATTCTCATATTGAGAGTTTATGACATTTTTTCTTCCACAGTAAAATACATTTAAGTCTTCTAGTTTAGTTGCACATCTGAGCAATAGCGCCTAGTAATTTATTTGCTAAATGTCTACCAATATTCATGTCACCTGAAAATAAATTTGTTTTGTTTCATTTTTACGGGGGCAAAAAGTTCCTTGTCACTGTTGTTTATTGCTGTAGTTTGATCTCACAAAGAAAATATCTAAAAATATATTGACATTGCTGGTTCTTTCCACTACTTTACAGATAAGTTAAAGTTTATTATTAAACATAAACACGAACTCCAAACACCTTAAAAGAAACTTTCAAATAAAAAGCAATCAGAATATAAAAGTCCTATCAGTTTATTAGGTAGCTACTGATTAAAACAGTGACTGCAAGTCAAATATACTTTTTTAATAAAAAAGGTACTTCAATCTAGATCTCTTTGTGTCTTATTCAAATTCAACATGCAAATATTAGAAAGAAAACAGCCATTCATGATTGTTTCATCACAGACCACAAAAGAATTAATCTATTTATTTTGACTAAATATATTATTGGAGAGTTTTTCAATGACAAGGTTGACTTAGATAGTATACAATGGTCTGCATTCATTATTGCAGGAAAGATATCTATGAGCTCTAAGTATAAAATCCAATAAATCACTTTTTTATTGCTTAATGCAGCAGCTGAGAGTACTACGAGGTTACAGATGTGCAGTTTTACTATTTGGATGTTTCAGGTCTTTCTCAAAAATACAAACTCCAAATATCCTAACACATATGCATTTTTTTTCCTAAAAGAACAATGACTCTAAGCATGTTTTGATTCATGATTCTATGGATAATAACAAAGACATAACAATAACAGGTGATAAAGAAAACCATCACTTTGGAAATATTTAAAGAAGTGATAACAAACTGAAAATTATGGCATGAATTGTGTAATGACACATCTTCCAACACAAACTGGTTTCACCTGTATGGCAAAGCAATACTCCAATTTGCATATAAGCACACTTTTAGATGCAGGAGCTCCAGCAGTCTAACCTGCTCAACTCACAGTGCACTTTCACACAATTTTCAGAAAAAGGGACACCATTCTCATACTGAATTCTCCAAAAAATTCTACAAAATGGACAGGATAAAATAGCAATAGTGTTAACACCAATATGTGTCTTGCTCATTACCAAAGTAACTGAGTGAACACATGACCTGAAATGCAATGAGTGTTACTAAATGCAAAACAAGCCATACAGGCGAAAAAAACCCCTCCAGCAAATTGGGAAGATGACCTCAAGAAAAAGGCCAACTCATCAATCATTCACAAATAAATAAAAAAGACTATGCTCACTACAGAGCGGTATCTAAGCAGTAAATACAAGGTTAGAATTTGGAAAACATGGAAAAGAATGAAAAGCAGAGAAAAAAAAATAGTGCAAATCCTCCAGAATATTGTAGGAAGTAATGATTACTTCCCTTCAAACAAAACCTCAGGGTTAAAAAGTTCAGAGATAGTAAAGCAGCAAGATACGTAGAGTATTTAGAAAAAAGGCCTGAGGAACTAAAAAACTGTGACCGATCATTTCAAAACAATTATGAATAAAGATTATTATATTGGAAGGACATGAAATAATGAATGGTATAGGAGAAAGCTGATTGGCAGCTTCTGTTCTTCCTGTTACAAAAAATCAGCAAGGAAGGAAGTGAAATTAAGGAAAAAAATTAAAATAATAAATATTTATGCAGTTATTATAATAAATTCATAATGAATGCATGGAACTCATCAAATAATCTTCAAAAAAAAAGTAAAGAGATTCAAATAACTGAATAATCATTCTTTCATCTCTTATTGAAAACTTATTCAATCATTAATTTAATAATACAACAAAAGACAAAAGTCAATCCCTTACAAAGTATGTTGGAGAGTTAGGAATGTGGGATACCTTGTGCTTCACTGTTTTGGTCCATTTACAACTACAAGAAAAATTTTCAGATAATTCTGTATTTCTACAGAGGGGTTTCACTTTTCTTCCCACCCACTCTGGCTGAACCAGAACTCAAAATATAACAGGTCCAAGCTGGTTCTCCTTTTTTTTTAGTAGAACAGTTTCAGTATTTAGTAATTGTGGTGCAGAAGCAGTGCTAACATACAGACGAGGAACTGGACAAAGAAATAATGCTTCAGGGAAACTAATAAAAAGGCTTTGCTTTTCATATAAATCTAACCTTCTCAGTAGTCACACCAACTTTAGGTTGTTGTCATTAGAACTGTATGGCAAAGTTTTAATAAGAATAATGCAGAATGAAAAAATTCCCATGCAGGACAAAGAAGGCAAAAAGGGCAAGAGAGGCCTTTTAAAGCATGTCAGCTTCTTCAAAGTCAAGCAAGCAAGGCAGAAGGACAGCTAAAATGCATGTTTTCCATAGAGATTACAGAATCTTGATACAGGGAAATTTTAAAAGAACTCTGAAGCTCTGAACTACTTCATACAAGTTGTTCCTGCATGGGGGTTTGGACCAAATAAACTTTAGATGTCACTTCCAATAATAAAGTATAATTTACATTTATAATAGCCCAGTATGAGTATCTTATCTCAGCCTGTACTTCCACACTGTCAGAGTAAAAGAACCCTCTTTAGTACTTATCTTGCCATGGAATACAGAGCTGCCGCCTAGTTTGCTGCCAATCTGCCAGTATACTCAATATCACTTTTTCCTTAGTCACATCATTATGGGTAATGCAGCAAATTCTAACTCAAACTTTCAACCACTTCTTCCAGAAGATTACCAAAAATTTAGGACATGTAAAAAATTTTTTCTAAACTTAACTACCATGTATGTTTAAGAAAACATCTTGTTTCAGTAGTTTCAAATTGCTAAATCTCCTTGTAGTCGTGACTAGCAGTCACCTACTGTATGGGTATTTTGGAACATTATGTTCTGCACTAAAATGCCAGACAAAGATATTCTATCTACCTAAATATTTTCATAAGTGTTGAAAACATGCTACTTAAATGCAGTTGTGTTTCACCATTATAAATACCAGTTTTAATATTTAAGCTGAAGATCATATATTCCTCTTAGGTAAAAGTCATGTTCAAAATAATAAAAATAGAGATAAAATTACTGCAGAACTGTGGAATGTAGAGGATGCAGATGTAGGAGGGATGAAAGTATTTCACAGGCTCATGAAGCTCCTGTATGTTAAGTAACCATGCTTATTCAAAGAAATAAAGCAGCATAGAAACATAAACCAGTGTTTTCTTTGGCTTATTTGTTGATTTTGCTAGGGGAAGCTCTTCAGAAGCACTAGAGGTTTTAAGTACTGAACTTGAAATTTTTTGTCTCTGCTTGAAACTTACATCCTTCCAAATTATTGGGATGAGTGGGAGATTGAAAAATAGATTCCATGGAAATGTGGTGGAAGGAAGAAAATCAGTGAGAGGTATTATCAAAGTACAAACTATAGCTGAGCCCCACAGTTTGAGGGCTTCTGTTAAATATTAAAGGAAAAAATGCTTCAAGTAGATGGCAAATGTATGAAGATCCACCAGAAGCTCAAAAAGTTTAAATGTTACATTTAATAATAAATTATTTGCATCAAAGCTACTGACAACAATTTATTGTAAAGTAAATACAGCTATGAAATTTCTGCATCTGCTCCTGCAGGGTGCATCCTATCCCATAAGCAAATACTGAGAGTGACAGAACAGACCACAGGAGATACGATAACACTCAAATGGGTAAAATGGATCATAAAATTAATGGATACACACACAAATATCATTTACTTGGAAGGATTCAAAACATCTTAAAAGCCATATAGCAGGAATTTACTGCAAGGACAAGGATGGTTCTGTGTTTGTATTTGCACTTTTAGAAACCTTTGATAAAATGGTGCATTCTCACCTATGAAATCCTACTTTAATATCACTGGAGTGAAGAGCTAGAGAAGAGACAGGGGAGTGACTCTGAGGGTGATTCAGAATGGCAGTTGAACTTATTCCATGTGAGAAAGGTCTGTGTTAGTGCACTAGTTAGGGAAAGTATGCTTCTTTGGAAACAAATCTCCCTACCATTCTCACTAATATCAAAAAGTGATCTTAGAGTGCTTGAATTGGATTCCATTTGGATAAAGCTAAATCAAAAATTGTGCTCCAAGGGCTAACTTAGCCTATTCCAACTGCCAGTGGGAATTCAATGCACAAAATCAAAGCAGAGAAACCCAGACACAAATCTCCCATAACCCATATGGTATGGATGCAAAGTTATCATGACTGACTGTTTTACAGACCTGCTTCTATTGCACCTTACTGCTTGCTAAAATGATGATAGTTTGAGTTTGTCCCAGGGAAAGTTTCCTCTTACTCCACTGTCTACAGAAGATGCTTCCAAAGGATATTTAGCAGGTTAGGTATCTGAAATTGCAGACACAGAGCACCAAATCCATCAGAAGATTCTTATGGAGACTAAAGAGCAACAGGAAAAAAAGGAAAGTCCTCTAATATAGTAGTAACTTGCTGAAGTACAGTAATGAGGGATGTAATGTGGAGAAGTTACTAGCATGATTCCAAAGGGTTATGTGCTAGCCTGTACTGTTAACTATATTTTAAAAATAACAAGGAAAGGGCATGATAGATTAGGTTCATTATTAGTAAAGGCAGAGTAATACACATGAGAGAAAACAATAAAAAATCATAATGATACAATCCTGAGAGAACTACTCAGGAAAGAGATGTCAAAGCACCTGCAGATGGTTACCTGAAAATGTAGGAACAGAATTTGGCAACAGCAATAAAGGCAAATAAACTGGTTGCAATTATTAGTAAACATTAAGTAGTGGTCATAAAGCTTCATTTCGTCAGACAGCAAATTCACCATGCCTGGCTGCTGCAAAATTTTGTACTAACCTGACTCTAGAGAGGTTAGTACAAAATGTTATTAAAATTTATACCCAATGTATAGAACATTTTTTCCATAGTGGAAAAAACAAAGTAGGCTAGAGCTGTTCTGTTCAGATAAAGTGATGACCAACCAGCATACATCAGAACCATGAACAGTAGAGGTGTGAATTGATAACAATACTTCAGCATTCTTTTTCATAATACAAGCAAAAAATAAACAATCAGTAATAAATTTAAGATCAAAGTAAGATTTTTTTTTTCATAAAATGCATAAGGAAACAGCAGAGTTAATTGACAAATTGTATTGTGGAGATCAATTAATAAATACATTTAAGAGAATTAGGAAAGGTCCATCCAGTCTTCCTAAAAGCAAAAATTTTTATTTAATGTCCCAATTGGGATGCTGTTAAGCTACTGAGAGTTGGAAACTGGGAGGGTACACTGGAGAATACAGATGAAATATTTACCTTGTTGATTATACTTTCTCCAACTGTTGCATGCCAATCCCCTTTAGAAATAAGACAAACAGACCTTTGACTGAGCATAATAGGGTCTTGTTGTTATAAATAATAAGGTATTTAAAGTTTTCTTGGGCTCTGATTTGAAAGGAGAATATGATCACTGGAATTTAAAAACTAATTTGGCTAACAACCCTGAATCTATATTTTTAGGATTCACTGAATTAAAGTGTAATCTTTTTGTTCTCATTCAGGACTGGGATTGGGCTAATTAAAAATTAATAGACAGCTTTTTATCAACTTCAGTAAAAGTTCTGAAATTTAGTTTGAAGTGACATGTATAATTGTCAGTCAAATTTATGAACTGAATGTCAAAAATTAAAAAGAGAAGGTCAATTCTTTCACCATATAATTTAGTAGTAGAAATTGCAACTAGGCAAATTAGATCTATTTACCTGTCAAAGTAACTTTAAAATACAGTATACCAAATAGTGATTGTAGAATCAGACTTCTAAGGAAACTTACTTACCTCTCTCTTAATAGAAAACACAAGCATCTCTTCATTACCATACATTCTGAAACTAATCATAAAATTAAAGAAAAATACTAGACAAGAAATTATGGAAAAAATAATGGAGAAATTAATGATGTTGGAGCACTGAACTTACTGCAAAATTCACTAACAGTAGTACTTAATAGATGGTTTTTTTAATTTCTAGAAGAAAGCTTTTATTATTATAAATAACATTATCTCAAAGGTAGAAGTAGGACTGGAAACTGTTTTAGCCATTAAGAATACCCCTACTTTAAGATAAATAAAACTTATTTTGTAAGAACAGTAAGACTTTTCAAAAAACAATGCAACATGGCTTAAGGGAAATATTTAGGTATGCAACAAAAAATCTCTCACTTGATATTGAACTATTACTTGTTCATGTATTGCAATAGGAAGCAAGTCTTGTTCTACACAGCTATATTTATCAGAGAAAGGCATTAGAAGCATCCCTACAATGCTCAGCCTCATTTCAAGAGAGGGTTTTTTTGTATTGCTAACTTTCTAAAGGTGGTATCATGAAGATAAGGCAGTAAAGGATTCTTCTGTTTCTGTATGCCATTACTTTTCAAAATCTGTTCTCCTGTCAGATATTAACCCCTTCACTATTTTATATTTCATTAAAAGCATTCTGGCCTCCTTAGTTTCCACTAAAGAACAAACATTTTAGAAATAATTATAGAGACGTTATAAAATGAATTGTGCACATTGTTCCAAAGTGTCTCTATTTGAGCCTTCTTTCAGAACAATATCATTCTCTATGTTATGATCATTATTACAATGCCAATTATCTTAATCTATTGGTTTAATGCCTGAATACACTATCGGACTTGTACTACAAACTTTTTCCAAGTTGCATGTAAAATGTTTTGTAGCTACTTCTGGAAAATTCCTATTTTAAAAGCAAAATACAAAGGTATTTTCCTAGTAGACATCTGCTTTCTTCTTCTCACTCACCAGTCAATAAGACCTGTCTCCAGTTAAAAAGTTAGTTCACATGGCAAGATTTTCTCAGAAGTTTCAGTAAGAGATATTGAATAGGATGAAGAAAAAAAACCCAAGCACAGTATGATATTAACCATAAAAGCAGGTCTGTGATTTAAAAGAACACATTGTGATTGTTGTGCAATTTTGAAAAATTTACATGAGTAAAATGAGGAATCGTGATTAGAACTTACTCTGCAATCACCATATTAATATTTTATTATTACATTTGTTTCAAAAATATTGCTCAAGAGCCTGTAAATCTGCAAATGTAGTTGGAATAGAATGATTTTTCATACCATACAGACCACTGAGTAAAGCTGGAAATTATTAAAAAAATTCCCCTTCTCAAAAAATCTACAGAATAAGACTACTGACAATAATTCCAAGTATCTGTCTTGCTTTAGCTTGCTTCATGAAGGCAAAACCCACTCATAGCTACAGGTATCTTTCCATGTTACAAACAAAGGTTGAACTTCTGGAGAAGAATTTTCCTAATAACTTCTTTTTAATTGTAGAAATTCTGAGTACTTCACATGAATAAACAAAAAAAAAAAAAGAAAGAAAATGAGAAAAATTATTCTACTCCAAAAGCTTTTTGTTTTGCACTTCTACTGTCAAGAAAAGAAACTCTGAAGAACTGAATAAATACAGTGCAAATAAGAAGTAAAGGGTTTTGGTTTTTTTTTCATTTTAGTACCCCTTTGAGAAAATTATACTTATGGAAACATATACAAAATAATTGATTACGTACCAGAATTTGTTATCTCCAGGAATTACAATTTTGACACATAATTGTTCCACAAGCCTTTCAAGTGACTGCTGCCACACAGTTTTGAAAATTATTCCAGACTTTTATTATTGGCACAGTTTCTAGTCATAATTTATAACCATGCATTTATTCTGAGTAGCCATATTTCCTTCACAAGTTTTGTTTGCCTCAGCTAAATACACCACTCTCCTCAAGTCTCTCTCTCTAGAAATGATACTTTATCCTTCTAGTCATCCTTGGGGTTCTCTACACTTGTTTAAATTAATCTTTCTTCAACACAGGTGACTAGAACTACAGAGTAATAAAATTACATCTTTTCAATGCCTTGCACAGAGCTACATTTCCTGTCTCCACTAAATTCACTAATGCATAGCAAAATTGCATCATATTTCCATCATACCAGTATCCCATAACCATCTACCACTCAACTGACATTGTCAGACATTTTAAAAAAAGTTTTATGTAAGATAAGTACAAACTCCCACCAACATCACAGAAAAAGAAATCCTCAAGAATCAAGTTAATATCACCATGAGTAACTTTTACTATTACTCTCTATAACTTTTTGGTGTTAAATTTGATTTAATCAATTTCTTACATTCTAGCTGAGAAACTTGTCTAACATTTCATACCTAAGTTTTTTTTTGCATTAGCAATACCTTCTAACTTTATAATACGTTTACTCTCACTAAGACTTGCAAACACCTCAAAAGTAAGGCAACAAAAGCATAACTGGTCTCAGCAAAAACAAAAAAGGTAGTACTAGACTGAAATGAAGAGTAAAAAGAATGTTACTGTAACAGTGAGAAAATTATTAAGCAAATGGTTGGCAACATCAAACATGTAATGACTCATTTGTTACCTGTACAATATCTTTCATATGCTGCTTTACATAATATATGAACAATATTCACTAACCTACAGAGATATCAGGATTCCTTATTCCTCGTACCCTAAAGGTCATAGAGACAGGCAGATAGCAAACTGATCCTGCTCCCTGATGCATAAGTAATTCTGCCATTGAAGACCACAGGATACTGTTCTAATCTCAGTATGTTTTTCATGATACTCTGACAATTGAGTGTCTCTCGTTACAAAAGGAATAATGCCAACTGATTCTTGTGGAATAAGTTGTCAGAGATGCCATAAAACCAGCAGCTAAGTTTTATTTATCTCAAAAGTTTCTGACATGCAGAACAAACTGAGTGCCTGGCTAAAGCAATCTGTGGATTTTTTCTTTCCTGCAGTCTAGTTCATATCTGAAAAAACTTCATATAGCAGAATATGTCTCTCTTTTGTGTTGTAGTAATAGACTGTTAAAACAAAGAAAATCAATTTTCTTTATGCTTACTTCAAGTAAGCTTTTTTGCTAAATTCATTTATTGATAAGATAAAGAACTATTGAGCTTGCTCTACTACAGCTCAGTGAAAAAAGATTACACTAAGAAAATAAGGTCTTATAGGTAATACATGTCACCAGAAATTAATGCCAATTAAAGCTCTACATTCCACCATATCACTATGTACTTTATAAATGTTTCTAACATCAAATAAATTCTAATTAATAGACCAGTAATGCAAATACACTAGTCTTAATTTTATTACCATCTCTCCAATTGTAATATTCTTTATGAGTATTGATGTCTTCAAAAAAGTAATGATCTTCTATAAACTGTCACATGCATTTAAAATATTTTTCATATAGGTTTTTATTACAAATTTCACAATCTATTAAGGCTAGAAAATATTTTAATCTATTGGAATATAGCTATGTCTATCTAACAGCAGAAAACCCTTATTCCTGCCTTAATTGCTGGGCTTTTTGATGTAGAAATTCTTTTTTCCTATCTTGGTGAAGATATCCTGTCAGTGAAGGACAGAGATTTCTTTCACAGAGAGAAAAGTTTTAAATACTCCTTTTACTCCTACTCCTGTATTTTTCTCAAAATAAGAAGTAATGATTTGAAGATGCACAGAAGCAGGAACAAAACTGGTCTCACCAGTGGGTAAATTCACAGATGAGTTTACTGTATGGGCATCACATGCAGGGCTTTTCACAAGATTTTCAAGTTAAAATCATGGCCATATTTAAGTAAGTTCCTCATTTATATTATATCAAATGAGAAACTGCAGCTAGACAAAGTGATTACTTTCACTTTTTGTTAGATAAATACAATGCACAGACTGAGCTATCAATTGGGTTATCTAATTAAGTTTAAAATATCCAGGTGTTTTGTATATTACCTAGATGGACTACTGGAAAATCAAAGGAAAAGATTAGACAAAGGCTTTCCACAAAAAAGCACAAGTATTTAAGACACATTAGATGCAATCAAAGAAGGTAAAACGCTTTTGAGACACTCCCTGAACAATTTTGTTAATGGAGGGAACTGAGGCAAAAGAACCGAATACAATCAAGGCCTGCAAAAACATAATTTCAAAAGATGACTGAAACAATCTGGCTGTGTGACACATTCACTGAGGTCTCACTTCCTTTCTCTCTCCATCTCCGTAGTTGAATTTGCATGATCTTTCTGTCCTGCTTGCTCTGGTCTTCTCTCATCCCTTACTGAACAATTCAGCTCACCAAACCAACAGAAGAACATCCACCAATATACTTAGGGGAGCAACACACACCTCAGGTCTAGCTGGACTTACCTAAGGGAAACTGCAGGAACCAGCAGGGACAAATTATCATTTTGGCAGCAAGCTATTTTCTTGGCTCAATCATTTAATGAAGTACTATGGATCGTGCTTCCTCCAGAGAAGTCCATAAATCTGGACATGGTTCAAAGCAGTTGTTCCATGAACGTTAATGAGAGGCTTGTGCACAGCTGGATCCGGCATAATCTATAACATGACAGAATCCCTACCAGACTAGTTAAAGGGCACACCAAAAAGTTCCTATTAATTGCCACCAAGGCCTCCAAACAGCCAAATCACATAAATATAACCATGTGTTTTAAGCCAACTGATAATGGAAGATGTACAGCAACTTGGGCAATGCATCATTTTATGGTATAAAGGTGACTGAAGAATCAGAGTTTTACTATTAGTGACAAACTATAAGATCATGTCAAATAAGAACCAACACAACCCTTAGTCTAACATTGAGATCTCACAAAATACCAGCGCTTAAAACTGTCCAGCCAAAACCTGATATATCCAGTAAATAAATGATCTTGTGCATCAACTTCAACAAAATTTTTGGCAACAATGACATATTTTGTATACTGAAATATCCTTCTAATAAGAAAAGGGCCTTTAGACAAAGTGCTGACTTGTTTAAATGACAGAAGACCCAATAAAACTAGAGAAGACATGCATACAAACATCAGTGGTCCAAAACAATTGCTGTTTACTTTATGGTTTGTGTTTTCACACATGGCAGCTCAATAAAAGGGATTTATACAATAGGTTTTCTGAATATGCAATACCTTTATACTTAAAACATGTCTATGTCAACGCAAGGTTTCACTGAGTCACATGGACAGGTGATACCTTCAAACCAACTGAATGAACAAGAAAAAAATAGTTCCTCAAATATTCCTCAGAGTACTGAAACCAGGCTATTACATTCAGTGTAGCACTTATTTATGGATAAATTAATCTAAGGATTTTATACTATGAAAATGTTGGCTCATGTAATAAAATGTCCAAAATAAAATCTGGAATGAATGCTTTTACAGAAAGAAAAACTGAAACTGACCTGTCCTCAAAGTTTCATTGTCAAAAGATTAGCCTTCATTTGACTTTATGTATACGTTGCTAATATTTATTCATTAAAAAAATAAGGTAATAAAAAAATGTATGAATTTTTAGTCACTTATTTACAACATTAGCCCAAGTACAACTTTATAAAGGCAGATTTAAAATCTGCAGTCCTTGGAGGTAATGTGAAAATTCCCATTTACTTTCATAAAATTAAGTTTGGGAATGAGGTTAATAATAATAGTAAGACAGCTTAAAGAAACTTCATTGCTTTTCTCAACATACATAATGGCATTGCAAGGAAGGCAAACAACAGTATGTTTATTTTTCTAACATTCCATCTACTTGCCTGAAAAACAGGTTGCAACACGATCATCACAAAAGGAAAGTCAGAATATTTTGAAACAGTTGCATTTTATCCAGTGAAAATATGAGCAAATGGGGATGCATTCTTACTCTTTAGACTAAGTCTATTAAAAGAATGCTACAGAGAACTGAGCATGGAGATCATCTGGAGAATTCAAAACTTAAAGTGATTAATTAGACCTTATTTTGTCTCGAGCAGATTTACGGAGGTTTTTTCAACTTAGCCCCCATTGTTTGTAATTACCAAAATAACACCTCCATTGGCTGGTCTGCTCTGCTTCATGCATGAACAGCAATCTGATTGAGCACTCCTGTTAGGATTCCATTCGTCATTGTAATTAGCCATAATCATAGCCTTCCTGGGTGCATGAGAATGTGCAAACGACCGATTCACAACCCCAACCTATTTGAATATGAATCTTCTTAGTGAGCAGCAATAAAATAGTGGAAACAAAGCAGCTTCTCTAGGGAATTTTGTAAAGCATCCCTGTCTCTGATTCTCCCCCCTTAAAAATGTTCCCTTTTTAGTATTTGAATTCTGTTTGCTAAAACAAGGCTTGCTTAATGAAGACAATGGCTTATTATTTCTTTAAGTGGCACAGCAGGGCCCGAGTATTACAGGCCCAGCTCTTTCAGCCCTTGCCAAGGACACAGGGAACAAAGGGGCAGGCAGTAACGCCGGGCAAATAAACCTCTCCTCACGCTGCACTTCGGGAGCACTTTCCCCAGAGCAGGACCCAGGTCTCGCCTATTCTGCAACTCAAAGACGGGCTCTTTTTGCCGGCGTTCCCGTAAAAGGCTGGCCCAAGCCCGCATTCCCAGCGAGCCCCCTGATGGTGGCAGCGCGGCCGCTGCTCCGCCCGGCCCGAGCCCACGGCGCGCAGCCCGGGCAGCCGCGGGGCGCAGCCGGGGCTGCCAAAGCACACACCCACTTCGGGCGGGAAACAGCGATCTGGACGACCGCAGCTCTGGCACGATGATCTAGTTAACCTTTTAACATATTTAGTAATATTTCGGTAAGAAAGAAGTCTCAGAGACACACTAAGTGATGTGTACTTAAGTTACCTCCTACTTCTGGCCTGGAATGAAATTCGGACTTGTACGATCCCCAAACCAGCCCTTCTTGTAAAATGATTATGAATTGGTTTTTTTGGCTTTTTTTTTTTTGGGGGGGGGTGGTTTTTTTTGTTTTGCTTTGTTTGGTTTCTTGTTCTCTTTTTTTGTTTGTTTTGCTTATTGAGGACATAATAACATGTATATAGGGCATGGGATAGCATACAAGACTGCAGTTTTGTTAATATTAATATTTTGGTAATATTTAATTATAAATATATTTTTATAAATGTATTTATATAAATATATTTTCATAAATATAAATATTAAATATTATAACGAAATAAATCATTTGTAAATATTTAATTTTGAAATTATAATCTTTTTATGCAATATGTTACAATAGTTTTTCTTGCTGCAATTTCCTGTTTCCAGAGCCTTCAGTTTAATAGGGAAGCTATGCAACGGTATTTTATTCATGCAAATATTTTATTCAATTAGCACTATTAGTAAAAAATATTAATCATAATAATAAACGATAGATTAACTCAAAAATTAAGAGGAAAGTCCCTTCAAATGATCATAGAACTAACTCTGCAATATTAAACTTAATTTCAATGGAAGATAAAGACAAAATATTTATTATGTATAGGTCTCTACAGATGTAGGAGAGGTGGCAAGTCCAAGTGTTTCACACTTACAGTCTAGAGTCAGCAATTGTTAATTCTTGCAATTAACATAACAGCTTTTCTCCTTAATCACTCCAACACCTTCATGAAAAAAAAATTAGCTCAGGATTTGTTGTAACTAATAAATGGAATAATTGCTAGATCACAAATAATTTCGTAGATTGATCTTCACTGATTTAGAAACCTTGCTAAATGTGGGGGTGGGAGGGTTGACACTTATACTATTTCTGGGGAAACAAATACTTTCAGTGTTGAGCTCTGCTTTCTGGGTGACTGGTGAAGTCTACTTCAGATCCTACTGAAGAAATTGCAGCATGGAAGAAATGCAAATTAAATCCTGCCAAATGTTGCTCTGCCCTGCCAGCTCAGAAAATAGTTCCATAGCAACCATTTCCGTGTCAACCCTTACAGTCCAGGCTGAAGAAGCTTTCCCAGATGCTGATAAAACAGTATTGTTGCAATCAGAAAAGCAAATTCTTTTAAAATACAATATTTGGCAGGCTGCAACATAGAGGCATCTAGTAACATGGAAGTTTTTGTCCTCTCAGGCTTCCCCATTACTTCAGAACAAATGGCAATGAGGGAAACAAACAGGACAAATGTAAAGTTTTGTGATGGCAGCTGGTGCACTCCCATTTCATCCCTTTTTCATCCCTTTGGGTACATCTTGGTGTGATGCCACAAACACGCTGTATGGGTATTTGTATTCTGTCATCATCAGTGGAAACTTAAGAAGATTGCAGGATTATCTCTTCCCTTCAGCAAAGAACCATGCTGAATAAACCCCTTATGCTAATATGCAAAACATTTAACAATTGAGACAGGCAGTTCAGAGAAGTGTTGCTACTTTCTTTGGGTTCATTTTTGCTGATCAGTGGAAGGAAACAAGTTTCTAATACTTCTACTGCATGGCTCTTCAGTAACTTTTTTGTAAAGGAAATAGAGGAAAGAGATCCTTCTCAGTTCAATGAGACTTATCACTCATTAATATTTAATTTATATTTTAGTACTTTATCCTCCATATTTGACTGATGTTTTGTCAAATCACTAGAGAAAAAACTCTTTAAATTCTTTATATCAGTGCATGTAAGAACATATTCCACTAAAAATGTGGTAAGTGGAAGAAAATCTTTTAGCTCATTGCATAATACATAACTTGTTAAATTATAGCAGCATGGAATAAGAAATAAAGTACTGATGAATAATCATTTTGTTATAACCTGTTCCATATAGATTTTTCCACCAAATAATATTTCACCAAAATATTTACAATATTCCACCAAAATATTTTAACCATTTCCTGCATCAAAAGCCATCAAATTATGAAGAATGAATAATTGCACCTCTCCCATGTAATCTACGTAGAAAGTGTGTAGGGTGGGATTTGCATAGTCCATTCAAACAGTGACCATTAAATAAAAAATCATGGCACTGTTTGTGAACACTTTGGAAAAGAGCATCTTAAACTTATGCCTCTTTCTGGGAAGTGAAAGGATTTTTCCTGCATATGTCCTATGCTTAACTTTGCTCAGAAAGGTGAGATACTAGTAATAAGTTATACATCCAACCCCTTTCTCACCAAATTTTGAAATTCTGCTGCAATGGATGTCAGCTTGTTAAGAAAGTTACTACTGTCTCAATATATTTTTTTATGTGTCTTTACATTCACTTTTACTCTACTGCTTTTTTTCCCCACCACTGTGTGGCAACTGAACATTTGTGCAATTTAATGTTTCAGTTGCTATTAAAAGCCTTTCTATAAAGTTTATTAACAAAGACTAAAGTAAAATATAATTTAGATAAGTTCACTTCATTATTCTGTAATATTTCTTATATAAGTCTAGCCAACTGAAAGCATGCAGCCTTGTCTGAAAAACAGAAGACAGACAATATTCTGAGCTAGCTATAAAACATGTATTTTTAGATAATTCTCTATATTTTAATAAATATATATAAATGTATTTTCATATAAATATATACATTTACGTAAGTATTTATGTGTATGATTAATTATTTGAGTTTCTTCCCATTTGCAAGCAATCCAGACAAACTGTTCATTCAAACCACAGATTTAATGGGCTTAAATTTATGACCCATACTTTTGAGTAGCCCTCTGGTTGCATATACACAATACTGAACTGTTTACTTTGTACTCTGTGTTCCATAGAAAGAAGATTTTGTACCAATGTTATTTTTTGTCATATACTAATATCAGAATTTTACTAGCTCATTTTCCTTGGGGTTTCCACACAGCAATGCACTCCACTGACCTGTGTATACAAGGAATAGTGATTAATCTTAGATTGGTGTCACACAGAGTTCTAGTTAGAGCAGAATACTTGATTTTAAGTTGGCCACATCCAGTATGATTCAAAATAGAAATCATGTACATAACATATTTCCATTTCTTACTAAAATGCAAGCACTTGCATTTAGCTATGCAAAGAATAACTAGTCATAAATAGATGTACTGGTTCTTGACTCATTGAAATAAAAAAGCAAAATATTCCTACTGTTATCATCAGAATAAGATTAGACTTCAAAATAGTAAAAGGCATGAATAACAACTGCATACTGAAAGGTATTTTATTCAATACATATTGATGCATAAGGTTTCACAGCTCTATGAAAAGTTTAAGATATAACAAATAGTCTTTTAATAGAGATGGAAACATTCAATTTTGGGGTTTGATTTTTTTATTATTAAGAGGTAGGAGGTTTTATTTTTTTTTCTTTTCTTTAAATAAGATAACTCTGTATTAACCTCTGCAGAAATATTATTTTTCCTTCAAAACTTATTCATACATTTCAGGATGCTAGAATGAAGTTACAAAGAGATAAATATGGCATTACAAAAGAAACTTGTTTCACTTTCATTCTAGAGGACTTTCAGTTTGTTTCTGCACTGCACCGAGTGGGATGGAAAGTATGTATTTATCTTTAGGATTGCAAAAATACAGGCAGGAAGATAAATACTGTAATCAAAAACTACAGGACAGTTCTGAAGTTGCATCACTGAGTACTTGTTACATTTGCTACACAATCTAAAATGTGATCTTTTTGTTTTCTGCAAAGATGTCATAAAGTTTTAGCTATAAAATCAACCTTCCTCCTCTCAACAGGGATCATTTACACATTCTATAGAAAGGTCCTATCAGAGAAGCAAATTTATTAGCAGTCTGGTGTCTACAAAACCTTTGATTCTTTGATTAAAGAGGCTGAAAGACATGTTCTTGCTAATAAAGAAGAACTTTAGGAAAATAAAGAATAATTGAAAGATGCATTGGAGGGATCTGGATGCCCTCTTTCTGCCTCTTGAAAAATCTACAGCCATAGCGTATTTTACTTTAAAATTTTTGTATGTCTACTCCTTTTTTTCCAGGAACCATACTTGAGAGACCTAGATTTGATTTGTAGAATTGACAAGTAGAAGAATAAAGAGGGTTTGGTTTGGTTTGATTTCTGTCTGCAAGCAACATTTTCTGTATTTTTAACTGAAATATTTGTTTTATTTTACTGAAAAAGTGTACTTTGATTCTAGGCAATTTTAAAGCATTTAATTTAAAGAACTGAAGAACAGTTTCTAAAGTCTTTCAATTAGACCCCTCATAAAAATTGTCTAAGTCAGCAGGAGCTGAACAGAAAAAATAAATAAAATTAAGTAATCTGAACAGTTAGGCCTTAGAATAAAATTACCAGCTTCTAATTAATCACTAAATTATTAAAATAATTATCAGGATTAGGTTACAGTTAGAAATCTAATACAAAGTCTCCCTCTGTGACCTTTCTCTTTATCTATAAGACAGGTTTAATAGCATAAACTGTGTAAAATAAACTGATGGACATTTATGAGATGATCTGACATAACATGAGGCCACTATAAAAAAACACAGATTATAAAGATATAAACCAAAATACTCTTCATTAAATGTCCCTAGAGACCCCTGATTAGATATTTTACCTTTTAAAATTGTAGACGTGTATAAAATGGATTTAAGATATCCTCCCCTCCTCCTTCCCTCTGCTTCCTCATCTACTGCCAGGACTTACACTCCTTTCAGTTGTACCAGTACAAATGTCTCTGTGGCTGCTGTCAGGTTATTGTGATGACCTAAATACAAATAAAGCTAAGAGGAAAAAAAACCCACCAAACCAAACCAAAACCAAAGCCACCTCAAATGTGCTTTTTATTGGTTTTAATATCTACCATTACAGTGATCTAATTAATGAAATTAAACCAAAGTGCAACTGAGGGAACACTGAACTGTGGCGTAGGACATGAATAAACAGATGGAACTTCTTTAATTTGGTTCTGATGCAACAGCAAGTGTTCATGTAGTTCTACTTCAATATGTCCATCCTGCATATTAGATCAACTAAGATCCTAAGGAAAAATATATAATTCTGTTGTAAAAGATCATAATCATGAATCAAAGTGTAGTTTTTATTTATTGGGATGTATGCCATTTCCTATTCTGTTGAAAAGCAAATGAAAATTTATGTGTCATCATACTAGCATGAAGAATACTTATTGGCAGAGACAGAGCAAATAATTCAAAACTATGAAAATTTCAACATTAACAAGGATATGCTATTGGTCACCATTCTTGGGAATGGAAGAACAGAACAGTATCCAAACACAGAAATTTTCCCACAAATCCAATGGTATCATCAGAACATACAGACTCAAAAATCCTGAATACCACCATTACTTTATCCTAGTTTTTCTAGCCCATTTGAGAAGTCTGTTTTTAAAAACACTAGTTATTCTTGCAAATAATACTACACACAAGTAAAAAGAGCCAAAATGTTACCAGCTTTAATAATTATGCTCAGGTATCCTTCTTATAGGGCACTTGGATTTATATTCGTTACTCTGGTCTTGCCTTAGAAGACAAAGAAATTGCAGTCAAAGGTGTGCAGGCAGATCCAAGGGTCTAGAAGGGTTTTTGAATCTCTAATGTTAGATGTTATCTGTTTGTCCAATATTACATCTTTATGGCTTTCTTGACATTTCTATAGTTGTGTAATTTCTACAATGCTTGAAACTCCTCTTCACATTAACCATTTTAAATTACCAAAATAAACCAAATGTTAATAGGAGGAAAGAACATAGATATATTTAAGCACTCAGAGACAGTAAAACAGCAAACATAAACAAATAAAGAAATTGGGAGTTCAAAGAATCAATCTTTTGTTTCTTTGATATATTACCTTTCTGATATTATTGGTGCATGAACATGTGTACACTCCCACACCAGACCTTAGAAAAGATTTTTTTGTTGCAAGAATTAAGTCACTATTGACTTTCCTAGAGTGTGTGGATTTTATATTTCAATTTTACACACCCCCAAAATGTGAAAGGGAAAGCCCAACATTAAGAAAGATGAGTAAATGTATAATAGAGCTTAAATTTCAAGGAACCTTTAGAAAAGAGAAGAAAAATTGTGGCATTCAACAAGAAGTGCAAAGCCCTGCAGCTGGGATAGAACACCCCCCTGTGCCAGTAGAGGTTGGGAAGTGACTGGCTGAGTAACAGTCCTGCTCCCCCGAGGGTTATGGTGATTGCCATGTTGCAGTACAGCCAGTAGGGCTCCTGTCACAAGGAAAGCAGAATTGCATCCTGGGCTGTGTTAAAAAGAATGTGGCCAGCAAGTAAAGGAAAAATACTGTCCTTTAATAAGAAATGGTGAGGCTAATGTAGAACACAAGGTCCTGTTTCCTCACCACACCTTAAGAAATACATTGAGAAGCTGGAAAGATGTTCCATTTGATGGTTACCAAAATAGTTGTCAGATAAATTAATTACTATTCCATATGTTGCCTCTAGGTTCTGGCATTCAGTAGCTTGGCAGGAGATTTGTGAGATATTACATACTTTTTCTCCTCATTAATTTTTTTAAGTTAAAGGATAAACAGATAAGCCTGTCCTCTTCAGTCACTTTTAGAACCTGATTCTACATGACAAGTACTGTTAAAAGTCTTCTAGTCATTTGAATCACATGAAATCTAGAGGCCCAAACCACTTTGTACATTGTCAATAGACTAATCATACTAATTTAAACATTTCTGGCTTTCCTGCATGAAAAAGGGATATTCCTCAGTAAGCAACATCAATATCAAAGCCTTCAAGAAGAATTAAACTGACCCAAGTTTAGAGAGGTCTTAGTGTGTTGACTGTAGGATCTAAAGCTGGAGGTGTTTTTACATTTATCATTTAGTTATGATAAACTGAACATGAACATAAATCTCAGACATCTTATGAATACAGCTGTAAATTTACCTGCTATGGCCAGAGAGCAATAACAAGAATGTACTGAAAAATACACATCTATTTATAAATACTGTACATGGTAGAGCTGTGGTTTTAAATTAAAGGAATGTTAATACTATAATAGAACAAATTAAGTCTTTTAACACATTTGAAGTTGTACCATTATATTTGTGCCTCGCTTGCTTTACCAGTAAAACACCTATATTTCAGAAGCACAGGGAAGTATTATTCATTAAGCAGCAGTATGTTATGACACTTTCAAGAGAAAGGTAATGCAGAAATACAAAATAATAGGCTCATCTATCTAATTTCATAGAATCACAGAATAATTTATTTTGGAAGAGACCCCTGGAGATCATCTCATTCAATTCCCTGCCCCAAACATGGATGACTATTTTTCTACTATCCAGCTGAAATTTTCTTTATTGCAAATTGTGACTGCTGCCTTTTTGCATTCTGTTGCAAACCACTGAAAAGTGTCTGGCTCTGTCTTCTCCACAACATCCCTTTAGGCACTGGAAGACTGCAGTTAGATCTCAATTAGCTTTCTCCTTCCTAGAATAACCCAACCAATAAAATAAACACGAGGCTCTGGAATAAACTCACAAACAAAATTAGATGGTGGGAGTTTAAAAGGATTGCAGAGTGGTTAATGGTACAGAAACCACTCATGCAGTGATTAATAGTAACAACTGGCCCAAAGACCTGATGACCAGGAAAAGGAATAACCTTCCAGAAATTATAGAACAATAGCTATTCCATTCCTAGTTGGTAACAACATTGAAATTTAAAAAAAACCTCATACCAAACCAAAAAGCTAAGATGAGCATTGGACAGGATATAGATATAACACTTTTTGCTATGGAGGAATGAATAGTTTGAAATTATTTAAATTCTTGATATACCAATAAAAGTGTGGCAGCCGGGGAAATATGTGATATTGTAAGCTGCATCTTAACTGGAAGGTATTTCTTTAGCAAGTCTTGAAAATGACTTTTTTGTGGTTCTTCAAAAAAATGTAGCATTTATTGGAAAATAGGTTAAAGATTTCCATGAGAAAAAACCTCACACACATTTAAAGTTAGAAATGAATAGGAGTAAATGTAAGTAAAGTTAGGCCAAAATATTTGGCCCACTATTTGGCCCATCTGTGACTTAGACAGATTAACTTAAATGGGAATTTGCAAACAAAAAACTTAACTATTTAACAACTTCACCAAGTATTTTAAAATATTCTGAAACAAACACTCACCAAATGTGACTCAGGTACTATTTATTGCTGAGCAACTGTAAATAATTCCACACAGGTACACAGTATTTCTTGGTGGGTCCTAGGGAGGCCGGCCATGGAAGTTTCTACTGGTTTAGTGAAATGTTACATATATGCTATGATACGGAAGACCTGAATCAAATTATTTTCATACAACATTAGATCAGATCAGGCACAACTACTTTAAAAAACCCATTTGAAAATAAAAGCCAAATTTTTATCTAGATAATATCTTAGAGGCTTATCCTGTTATACCACCAGTTTCATAACCTGCAGGTGAAAATGTGGGTATAAGCAAAGACATTTCTTAGCTGATAAGAAAATATTGTTTTAAAAATAAAACTTAGAAGAACCATCCTAAAGTGTTTGTGCACATTATCTGTTACTCTGTGCAAGGATGGAATAGTTTTGACTTCCTTACAGAAATAACAGCAGTATAAAAGGCTGCCACTCTATAATGAAATATACATGGGTACAGAATTAATTATTAAAGCAGAGAAAACATGCTTCACTCTTAGAGAGAACTCACTTTTACATTCTAAGGCTTATCATCAACCCTCTTTGATAAAATAAAAGATTAAGAGAAACAGCACAATTCTAGCAGTTCCAATGAGTATTTGCTACCTTTAAATTTTCATAGAATAACCCAATGCTAACCAGTAACTAGAATTTTGAATTACAGCTAGTGCAAAGCTAAAAATTAAGTCACTTCTTGAAATATATTTTTGAAAGATTATTCTAACCTGATAGTCAACATAGCAGATGATATCACCGCATTAGATTATGTTTAACAAACCTAGATTAATAATCTAGGATTCTTGATGCATAAATAAACATATACCTAGGGAAAAGGCATGGGGCTGAAGCTGCTGATCTCTGTGATTGTTATTACTGATGGTTTCTAGTTTTATCTAACCAATGTATCAGAAAGTGATCAGGCAGTGGACTAGATTATCATGGCGTGTCAACTTTCAACTGAAATATTCTATTCTATTCTATTCTATTCTATTCTATTCTATTCTATTCTATTCTATTCTATTGAGCATTTGAAATCAACTTCATGCAATGTCAGTCAGATGGTTTAAATCACCTCCAAGGTGGTCAATCCATATAAGTTTGACTTTCCATACCCTTGAAAACAAACTATTGTCCTAAGTAGCTGCAACTCTGTACACAAGAACACATTAACATAACCTTGTTTTCATTCTGTCATGAATGTCTGGAGACAAGAATTCACTGATGGACTGATGTCAGGAACTATGTGAACAGTAAGTTGTGTTCAATTTGTCTTTCCACACTTGTTACACATAGCTTAAGGACTTCTATTGAAGGCGGACTGAATTTTATGACATTCTTTTATTATCTTACAGAAATAATAGATCAAATTAATCACAGTTGATGATAAACACAGTGCAAATAATATACTATGCATTTCCAATCTAATTTGTGAACGGATTGTTTTTAGTAAGTTCAAGTTAAAATATTATTAAAAAACCTAAGTATAAATTAAAAAAAGATCAAGGTTTTTCCTTATCAGATAAACTTTATATTAAAAAAAAAGTTTTTTCCCAGTCTGGGAAAGGTTTGTAGTATCATGACTCCAGCTTTATGCTTCTTATAGTTCATCAAAAAAGAACAGGACAAATTCAGTGATATTACTGAAGAGCTTTAGATAGCTTATTTTCACAACCTCTTCAGAAAAGCACCAAATCATAAACGGGATGAAAAACAGTAAAGCAGAAAGCAGACATAAAATACAGATCTAATCCTAGAAAACAAAAATGCAGCTTTCCTCATCTCCAACTTAAGACAGAAATTTCCTGCTAAATTAGAAAATTGGCAACTATTATTTGAGCTCAAAATGAAACAACCCCTGAGAGCTGCATGATCGCAAGTTTTAAACAGGAAAGTTTGTTTTAACTCTGAAAGGAGTAAAGTAGTCTTAATAACGATGGAATACAAATCTTCAAACAAATAAACACTATGCCCTTTTGTATCAATTTATAGTTACTTGTGGTTTCACCCAAAGTGCTGCACAGGAACAGGTTAGATTTTGGAACAGATATAAAAAGGAATTCAATGTTCACCTGATTAATATGTGGTTTGGCTTTTGCTGGTTGGGGGGGAATTTTTTTAGCAAGCATTTGAACTGATCTGTGAACATATTAAGCAAAAAAAATCATATTAAAGTAAGTTAATGCATTTTGTCTTTCACTCTGTAGAAGCACAAGATAAGCAACGACTCAAAGGAAACTTAAATTCACCTGAGTTCAAGTGCAAAATTGACATTCTAGCCCAAGCTTCGTTAAAATGAATGTTTCTGCCTCAGATATGGGCTTTATCCAGAGCCCCTGACTACCACTCTACAAGTAATAAGAGCAGCAATGTTCCAATGTTGTTATTAAATGGCAAAGCAAAGTGGAGGCTACCATCTGAACTGGCCTTTTTAAGAGCCTGAAAGGACAAGATAAGAAGCACAGAATGGGAACATCACTTCTGGTACAGGCTCATAAAGGTATTTATGATACTGAAGTGTACCACCATGGGCTTCTGACCCTAGCAGAATTTTTTTGGATATGAAGAGAACAAACTGATATTGACTGTGTTACTTTTTGAGAGCAGAACTGTACTTCAGTACACATGGTCTTCACTGTAAAACAAGATCCACTACATTACAATAGAACTCCTATTTCTAAGGAGATCTGCATTCAGACTGAAGTTTTGATTACACTGGAAGCAACACCCTTCTTTAGCCACACTATAGCCTGAGAAGATATTAACCTGAATATTTGTATCTCTTTAAAGACTGTCATATGTAATTTTCATTGGTCTATCTTTTGGTAATAGTTCTTTAAATAAGGCACGGATTTACCTGCATTTATGAATATAATAATAATTTGAAAATGACATGCAATGAGATTTAAATTAATTATTTTTAAGTCTAATGTGCCAGTTAGGTTATTGAGGGTTTTATCGCTGATATTCTAAATATAGAATTCTACCAGTTCCTACAGTTATTTAGATTTTTTCAGTATAGGGAAACTATGTAGCTTTAAAGCCTAATTAAGACACATTTTTTTTCATGGTACTGAAGGAAGCCACAGTACAGCATATTAACAACTCACAGATTCTATCACTTAGTAAAACTGCAGTTCTTACAATTCCCCACATTTGTCTGTTTCCTGTGTGTTAATGTGCAAAGCCGAAAGCCAAGAGGAACTACCTCATTTAAATATTTAAGATATCTTATTTTTGCTCTGATAAACTACCACATGCTATTACTACTGCCAAAAATTCACAGTGCTATTTGAAATGCAAACATAGACTGGCTTTTTTTTCATAAAACACATAATTCAATCACCTTAATAGAGATTTTATCAGACGCTTTTAAATGAGCTGAAGTTTTAAGATCTTTAATGTCTTAAAGATGCAATATTATTAATTTGAAACTAGCACTTCTTAAGGAAGTTACATATTTCTGATTGAAAGCAAACAAATGGAAACATCTTTTTCTCACTGTAGAGGTAGGTACAGCTCACATCAATTCTACATAGTGCAAGCAAAAATTTGACTTCAGTGGGTTTAATCAGAAGACACTAAATGCATGCTTAAATATTTGCAGGAACAGATCTCCTTCATGCCAAATTTATATTTCATCAAAACAAGTTGTCAACAACTTTCAAAGGATGAGGGAATTTAGGAAAAGAAAAAAGAGGTCTAAAATTTAGGTCTTGCCATTTTAGGAAGTTTTCATCCATCTTAATCTAAATGATTTCTGACCAAGGACACACTTACTTCATAAAAATATATGTAAAAGGCATTCTTTACTTAAACCAGATCCTGCTTAGTTATCCTGGTGAATAACTTCCCATGAAAACAAACTATTCATAGTTAAGCAAGAGGAAATACAGAAGAAAAAACCAAGATGGAAGAAAGAAAAAGGGCAACACAATAGGTATTGTTAGCAAAGAGATACTATTCTTTTGCAGAATAACAATGTGAGAAATGAGAGCAGTGCTTAGGCTAGATCAGACCTCAGTAGCATAGTAGATGGGAACATGAATTTTTATGTGAAACATTCATCAAGGCTAGTGATGAGAAAATGATACTGAAATGCTGATGAATTAATTAATGCTTTGAAAGTAGTACAGGAAATTAAATAGAACTGAGGGAGATAAATTTGTGTCACACACATGCCTAATACATAGTGAACAACAAAAATTAAACAATGAAAAATTAACAAAATATATAGTGTTTGTCACAAAACTGAGACAAGACATCCACAAAAAATACATTTCCAAAGTAGACACGTTCATTGAATGTGGTTTTAGAATATATGCTTTGAGTCATTGTGAACTTTTCTCTGTAAATTTATAGACATACAGTATGAAGTTTCATTAAACACCTCACATTCTCCTTATAAAAATCTTATGATTTTATAAGCTGCACTATAAGTGTTTACATATCTCTTCAACACTCTCACAGCAAAATAAGGTACTTACAATTTGTATGTACTGTCATGGTTTCTTAGCTCAACATTTTCATCATCTTTAATCAGTCAATAGCATACACACAATATGAATAACCAGTACCTATGTTGGGTAGTGACTTATATCTATACAAAAGAAATAATTGATAACGATGATCTAGTTAATCTGCAGTGCTCTGCTTTTCTTTACTGAATTTTATGCCCAGAAAGTATACTTGTCTGTGTGAGCTAGGTCAGGATATCCATGGCTACGTAAAATCAGATGATTGTGGAAAGCTACAGAGGCATTTTTTTTTCCTAACATATGCTACAGACACCTTAAGAAGCACAAAGTTCATAATTGTAGTGGATGACTCTTCCTGCTGTTCACGTGAACTTTTTATACGTCACCTTTGTATTTGTCAAGGCAAAATCTGCTCCATATTTTCATATTGAAAGACTGTATAATTTCTACATTTCTTTCTTAAATAAAAAATACACTTAACTGCATGACATGTTTTACCTGAAATGTTATTTAATAAATCAGAATTGGTAAGAAACAGTAGTTGAAGAAATTATTCAATATGAGACTCAGAGCAGAATGGTCACAGTAAATGACTACTAGAAATGAAAACATCAAACACACATTGATTTTTATGTTGTCAATTCCATTCGTTTTGTCACTTGCCAGAGAACTCTGCAATATTTAGGTAAAAGTAGGAAGGCTGATAACTAATGGCCAGAGAACAAGTCATCCATTAATTGGATATGGCTCAGAAATCACCTTCAGGGTAGATGGAGAAAATTCATCAGTGCTATGTTTGTGGCACTGAACAAAACTTTCTGACAAAACAAGATCCACTTTTAAAGACAGATGTTTCTGCTTGTACCTTAAAGATTAAAGTGGAGCAAGTCATGGCACTTCTAGATGGCAACCTTTGTAGCTAGGAAAGGCTTACTCTGTCTGAATATAACAAGTATAACAAGAAGTCTTGGCTGTATTACCTAATTACTTTCTAAATGCTTCCATCTTTAAGAAGAAAGGTATCTGCTTACCTGTAGGAGGAGGAGCAATTTGTTTTTGTCCTAAATGTCAATTTACCAATTTCCAAAGCTTACACAACCACTTGTGTCCTCTGGAGTCCATAGTAACGTGAATTGTCTCTATCCAAGTACCTAGCAAATCATTGTCACATAGCAGCAGTCGACCTTTCTTTTCAATCTATGCACTTTTCAGGAGTTATAAATCAGTTGACTTTCAAGCTCAATGAGATGGCATATGCCCTGGTTTGAAGAACAGATGGAGGCTTGGGGGAAAATTGTTTCTGCAGGCTTACTATAAGCAGCACTACTCTATAAAAGTGAACCATTCACACTAATTTCTCACATACATTATACAGGCAGGGAGCACCAGCCCATTCAGCAGAAAATCTTTCATCTAGCTTTCAGAGGTCATTTAGCAAATTTAAATTAAAGTTATTTCTGATACATGGCTGAGTTTTCATTCCATACACTTTCAAGAGATGGCAAATTATATCAAATAAAGGAATGGCTTAAATTGTATATTCAGGGGGAAAGAACCAGCAAATTAACTGCCACAACATGACTGTTTTCTAGAATCCTGGGATGAGTTGCAACTATTAATTAGCCACAGAGGAGCCACTGAATGAAATATGTCTGCTGTGTACTACAGGAATCAGGTAACCTGTCACTATTCTTTGCAAGGATTTTTTAGACTCCATCTCAACACTAGTCCCCAGATTCAGCATTGATGTTGTTAAAAGAAAGGAGATCTTACACATTTATGGGAAAACCTTAACTTCTTAAGAAAAATTTTATTCAGCCAGTAAGTAAACAGGCATGCCATATTTTAAAAAAAAATATGGTACATTTTCTGAGCAAAGAGAAAAGACACATTTTATAAAATTATTAAATTATAATTATGAAAGAAATAGAAAGGACTAGAAGACTGTAAAAATCCAACTCCAGAAAGAATTACAGTTTACAATGACATTACTTCTGAGCCACAAGTGGTAAAAAGGAGGGATTGCATTGAGTAACCTCTAATACATAATGTGACATTAACTTGGAGTTTCACTAAAAATACTAGTTTAAATGTACAAAATTAAATCAACCAATGAGAATGGTGGTATGTACTGAAATAGTCACAATGATTTTTATGGGATTTCATAAAAATATAGCATTTTGCAACAGTTTTGCAGTAACATTTTGATAAGATTCTCTTTTAATCTCTAAAATCTCACATTTCTTCTAAGACCTGCGCTATTATTACGATATTTTTTCAACAGAAAATTAAATCTAGCATAGTACTTTGGAAAAGTAAGATTTGAATATGATAAATTTATTTGGAATTAGCATTATTAGTGGTGGGATTAAATCAACACAGACATTTCAAATTTGAGAAACCTACTGTTGCAATACTTTCTGTGACTATATGTACCATGGAATGGAAACTGGAAGAACCCAGAATTACTCAACAACTTAAAAAATGTTACCTTAATTGAAGAACATCAGCTTGGTATCCTAGTTTAGTCTGTAAATGATTAAACTTAAAGATGATTAAATTTAGCCATGTCACATAAAATGCTACAGTCAATATAAATAGTGACTTTTGAAAAAATCCAACCACAAATGTATTGCATATAAATACAAAATTAACACATTGTTAAATATAAATGTAATTAGATCAAAACTAATGCTGCCTTAGATTTAAGACAGAAATTTGAATTGTCAGTTGTTAAACAGGATGATTATAAGTTCTGGAACTTTCATAACTGGGGACACTATCATAGAATCACAGAATGGTCCATGTCAGAAAGGACCTTAAAGATCACCTGGTTCCAACCTCCTCACTGCAGGCAGGGACACCTTCCACCAGTTCACACCACAGGTTGCTCAGTCTGGCCAAGAACACTTCCAGGGATACGGCAACCACAAATTCTCCGGACAGCCTGTTGCAATGCCTCACCAGCCTCACAGTAATGAATTTCTTCCCATTATCTAATTTACACTTGCTCTCTGTCCATTTAAAGCCATTCTCCCTTGTCCTGTCACTACGTGCCCTTGTAAAATTTCCCTCCATCTCTCTTGAAGGCTCCCTTTAGATACTGAAAGGCTACAATTATGTCATCCTGAAACCTCCTCTCTTCCAGGCTGAAAAATCCTAACTGTCTTAACCTTTGTAACTTATAGATGGAAAGGCAGCTGGGCCATCTTGGCTAGATGATGCTCTTGCCAAGAAAGGCTGGATCAGATGATTGAGGTCCCCTTCAAACCTAGAATCGTATGATTCCATGAATCTATCATTCTATGGCAGTTGATCAAAAATAGATTCCTGTGACCATTATCAACTAAAAACTTAATAGATCACAGGAAAATTTGTAATATCATAGGGAGAAAAAGGGACAGAATAATGAATAATATTTACATCTGGCAATAATGATCCCATTCTATTGCAGTCAATGGAAATTTTGTTGTTTTATTTGCTAGAAAATACTTTGCATTCCCTCTTTTTATGACCTAGGGTCATAGAGTGGGTATATGTATAGCACTATATAAAATTGCTCAAGAAATTTAAAGGAGTTTTCATGAAATGAAAACCAGGTGCATATATCTTAGTATTCTGCATTTAAAAAAACAAAACAAGAACAGTCTTGTGATGGAAATTTTTAGCAATCTCTAAGAAAAAGTCACATGCAAATCAGCCAAGATAACACTTTTGGTAGTCATTAGCTGGGTACTAATAGAACAGTCATAAAGAATGATTAATGACATTTGTCTAAACACAACTGTTTATGCAAAGTATTGGCTTGTGCTTGCTTCAGAAAGCCATAGTATACAGATTATTAGTAACTACCAAATTAAGATGATGCAACTGAGCATTGCTATTTTTAGTTTAAAGTTGAATACTTCTTTCTTGCTACCATGCCACACAGTTTGCTGTATTACTGCCTTCATAGAAAACTGAGGATTTTACTACCCTTTAAAAAAAAAGAGTATCCAAAATATTAGTTTACACAATATCTGTTAATATAATAGTGGAGTTTTTTCCTATAGGCAGCACTTGAAATTTGGTTTTTAAAGTCTTTACCTCTATAAATCAATTCATACTTCTAGTTTCTCTAAATTATTAAGTATTATTTCTGGTTTAATAAATTCTTGCTTTCTGTTGCCTTTTCTTGAATTCACACTGCAATTTTCTGTTATACCAACACACTTGTATTGGAGACAGGCTTATTAATGATCACTGAAATGATTTTAAAAAAGGAGCCCTCTGGGAAAGATAAACAGAGGTCAATTGCAGCAGAAAACTGAACCATTGCTTAAAACACGGATGAAGACATTAAATAAAATATAAACTAACACCACTCTGTGCTGCACCAGCTGTGTCTCTGCATGATACATGACCATTCCTCTTTCTACATAACCTTGCAAAAAGATTTCATTCTGCAGGACAACACTTGTGGACAATTTACCAGGTTTTTATTAGAGTGTCCTCTTAAGATCTTTTACTAAAAAGATATTAAATACAGTTTAACAAAAAGTGGAAGCAGAAAAAATCTGTCTCTATCTGAAAATAAATTTTAAAGAAGTATTAAATTTCACAGCAGTTTGTTCTCTTTGCTCTCAGGTATTGGAGGCTGCAATTCCACAAACTGCTAAAGTAATCTAGCAGATCATGACTGCTCAAAACAACAGTTTTGAAAGCCCTCAACTCTCACACATTTTTCACTGTACTTTGCTACCGTTTCTCTCTTCTTCACCAAGACTCAGCATTAGCACTTATGGATTGTCATATAATCAAAGTTTCCAGGACTATGAACGTGTTGCTTATCAAGAAAAAACACACCCACCTCCTTTTCCTGAGTTAGTGAGAAAAAATTACCCAAAGAGGGCTCTGATAAATGTCAGTGCCAGTGTCAAGTATGCTTCAGAAATAGAAAGTAGAAGAGGTGAAGCAAAGTTGAACCTCCCCCTTGGATAGCAACAAGCATAAAACCCCTCAACTTCTTGAATTACATCTTGAATTACACAAATTGCAAGATGACAGTATAATAATGGGGTCATTCTTTAGGGTAAATGAGCTCCATTCAATTACTTTTAATTTATTTGGAGATTTGAACTTTGGAAAGTGTTACCTAAGTTTACTTGATACTACATAGTGAATAACATACAGTGTTTATTCTTCTGGTTTAATGACAAAACAACGCTACAAACACAAAAAATACAAAGACATTAATTGAAAGCTCTGCAAATGAAGATTTGTCTCCCCTCTGACTATATCAGTTGATATAAAAAAAGTATTTTCTCTCTTCTAAAACTTATCCCTCAAGCAAGCAAAAAAGACTGCACTTCCAAGAAATAAAACAAAATTTAAAACCAAGTTATTTTATAGAGAAAATCCCAAAACAAGGTCCAACATTAAAACCAACTAATCAAAACAAAACCACAACCTCTACCAAAAAAAACCAAAAACCTTTTTTCTTAGTACTGGATATGGTACCAGCTCAATCACAGAGGTTTAGAATTCTATGTAAACTAGTATAAAACATACTAATAGCAACTGTACTATGGAAAGTTCAAATTATTTGTACTCCTTACTACCAAAAAT